>NW_026609805.1:0-24344 GCF_029499605.1 Hyla sarda
AAAATGCTGCTTTTTTGTCACATTTTATATAAACAAAATTAATAAAAAATGACCTAAAAGTTTTATATATGCAAATGTGGTATCTAAAAAAAAGTACAGATGACGGCGCAAAAAAATGAGCCCTCATACCGCCCTATATGCAGAAAAATGAAAAAGTTATAGGTGGTTAAAATAGGGCGATTTTAGATTACTGATTTTGTACAAAAATCAGCCATGGATATCATTTTAATCGTATTGACCCACAGAATAAAGAACACATGTCATTTTTACCGTAAAGTGTATAGTGTGAAAACAAAACCCTCCAAAATGTGCAAAATTTTTGTTTTCATTTAAATCTCCTCCCTAAAAATTTTTTTGGGGGGGGTTTCGCTGTACATTTTATGGTAAAATGAGAGGTTTCATTACAAAGTACAATTGGTCACGCAAAAAATAAGCCCTTATATGTGTCTTTAGATGGAAATGTAAAAGAGTTATGGATTTTAGAAGGCGAGGAGGAAAAAACGAAAACGCAAAAATAAAATTGGCCTGGTCCTTAAGGTGAAAATGGGTTTTGTCATTAAGGGGTTAAGACGCATTAATAATGATACTCAGATCTTTGAAAATCAAGCTAAATAACTTAAAAATAGACCCTTGGCCAGGGATTACCCACTTTCAGTAATTGATTCCGCTCTATATAGAGCTAGAAAACTGAACAGAACAGATCTACAGGCACGAAAGAAAAGATCCAGAAATAATGAAAAAGAAAAAATGATTTGTATTCTCCCTTAGCAACTCCATCCTAAATCAAGTAGTAATTAGAGCTATACATCGTCATTGGTATATGCTCAGTACCAATACTGATCTTAAACATGTAATAATTAAAAAACCTTTGATTACCTTAAGAAAATTTTTTACTGTAGGCGACCGCCTCAAAAGTTTGGCAGCTAAGAAACAAAAATTTGCCCCTTCCTCTTGGTTAACTGGATATTCCCTGAAAGGAAATTTTCCATACAAGAGCTGCTTGTTTTGTTCACAAAACTGTGCTAGCAGACAGCTAAAATTGGGCAATTTCACACACATTGTAAATCAACTCATAACATGTACCACCTATGTTTTTAATAATATGCCCATGTGAGTTTTATTACATAGGCAAGACCATTCGCCAGCTCCATGTCCGTATTCGTGAACATCTTAGGTCTATTAGAACCAACATTGGAGCAACACCAGGGGCGGACACAGACAGCAGAGGGCCCCTGTGCAAGGAATGTGCCTGCCCCCCCCCATATGTCTATTTTTCATAGGATTGTGCATAGGATTGTGCCTGCCCCCCCTGCTTCCATTAACCCCCTGCTCCTTGCATTCACCTCATCCTGCCCCTCCTTCCATTCACCCTCCACTTCTATTACCCCCCCCCTCATGCTTCCATTCCCCCCCTGCTCTTTCTTCCATTCACCCCTCCTGCCTCTGCTTCCATTCACCCCCCCCCACTTCCATTACCCCCTGCTCCTTCCATTCACCCCCATGCTTCCACTACCCCCTGCACCTATTAACCCCTCCTGCTCCTTCCATTCACCCCTCCTGCCCCTGCTTCCATTCACCCCCCACTTCCACTACCCCCTGCACCTATTGACCCCTCCTGCTCCTTCTATTCACCCCATCCTGCCCCTCGTTCCTTCCCCCCCCCCGCGCTTCCATTCCCCCACTGCTTCTTTCATTCACCCCATCCTGCCTCTCATTCCATTACCCTCCCTGCTTCCATTAACCCCCCCTGCTTCCATTAACCCCCCTCCCCATGCTTCCATTACACATACACCCCCACTTCCCTTAACCCCCTTCTTCCATTAACCCCCCCCCCCCCGCTCATTCCATTCACCCCATCCTGCCCCTCTTTCCATTCTCTCCCCCTGCGCTTTAATTACAACCCCCCCATTTCCATTAACCCCCCCCCCCCTACTTTCATTACAACCCCCCCCCTGCTTCCATTAACCCCCTGCTCCTATAATTTAGATAGTAATTACGAATATTCGTTTTTTTAAAATTTTTTAAATTTTTTTTTTACTTTATTTTTTTTTTTTTCACAGTACACATCACAGTGATCATCCCTTTCTGCTTCCAGCTTGTGTGGTGTAAAGAAGGCTCTAATACTACTGTGTGAGACCGGTGTGCGAATTTTCGTATATGCGAAAATTTGCATATGCTAATTTTCGCATATGCGAATTTTCGCTTATGTTAATTAATGTATATGCTAATTTTCGCAGATGTCAATTTTCGCAGATGTCAATTTTCGCATATGTCAATTTTCGCATACGCGAATTTTTCACATATGCGAAAATAATTTTAGAATATTACGAATATGCGAATATTCGCGAATATATGACGAATATTCGTCCATATATTCGCGAATTCGAATATGACCTATGCTGCTCAACACTATCTAATAGTCATAACTGTACAGACCCATATGAGGACTTGTTTTTTGTGTGACTAATTATATATTGTAATGACATCACTCGTTTTACCATAAAAACAAAAAAACAATGTGCAGGACAGGCATCAGAGGATAAGAGGCAGAGGTGATGACGGGACAGTACTGTTTAACGTGCTTCCACAAACCGACACCTGGCGTCTCAATATGTGCAAGCGCATTTTATGTGAGAAACACTGGAATAGGTAAGAAACAGAAAAGGTCATGTGATCGCAACAGGTGTATACAAAATACTGTGTTCAAAGTACAAAACAATAAAACCATATCAATATATACATGATATAGATAAATCAAGGGCAAGTGCAAGATAGTGGAACACAGGTTATTTCAATGTTACAAAAAGGGGCTACCTTCATAGCAGTCATTGAACCCTAGGGGTCCCGTGGCATCCAATTTAATGATCCGACGTGCCTCCTTTTGCAACAATATTGTGTGTCTGTCACTGTTGTCCGATAGTGGATATACACATTCCAAACCTGCAAACTTAAGGTGGTATTGCTCCCGTTCGAAGGGATGTAAAGGCGCTGGTGTGTCCAAATGCTACTAGTAACCTATCTATTGGAGAAGTACGTGCATTAAAGTGGCTCGCAAGCAAACCAGATTTGAAAGTTTCACGGGCAGATAAAGGTGGGAGTACTGTGGTTATGTCCACCGATTACTACACCTCTGAATCTAAGCGCCTGCTGAGAGACAACACTACATATTCATGCCTCCCCCAGATCCCACTCAAAAAACATTAAATCAGTTATGATCATTCCTCAGACGTCAGTTTGAACAAGGCATAATTTCTTCAAAAACCGCAGAAAAATTATTTCCAAACTCTCCCAGACCTGCAAGATGGTACTTCTTACCTAAGGTCCACAAGTTGCAGAGCCAATCCCCTGGACGACCTATCATTGCAGGGATTGGCTCTGCGACTGAGTACCTATCACAATTTATTGAATAGCTACTCAAACCCCTGCTAAAACATAAATCAACATGCCTCAAAGATACTGGGGATCTTCTAACACATCTTGAAGGCTTCAAATGGCATACTAGTTATAGATTAGCCTCCATAGATATTGAGAGCCTGTACACCCGCATCCCTTGGGATGTGGGTGTACAGGCCATCTGTGAGTTTCTAAGGGAAACTGATAAAACTGAGGCATTTATATCATTTGTATGTGATGCCCTCCTTTTGTACTTTCACATAACAAATTCAAAGAGGGAGAGGATTGGTATAGATAGGAGACCGGCACTGTGATGGGCACGCCAGTCTCCTGTACCTATGCCAATCTTTTAATTGCCATTTTTGAATGCTGCTATATTTTCTCTAACCTTAACCCCCTACACCAAGTACATAACACTCTTCCTGCATTTTGTTGATGACATTTTGGTCGTCTGGGATGGCCCTGAAACTGAGTTTTATAAATCAGTTTCATATTTAAGCACAATCAATAAAGAGAACATGCTGTTTACATCTGTGTTTGGCGGAGCAGAGCTCAAATTTCTAGATGTAAAACTGGAGGTCATTAATGATACACTGGTGACAATGGGGTACCGAAAACCCATCGCAAATAATTCCATTATAAGAGCTCCCATCAGCCACACACAAAATGAGGCATTCCTTGATTTGAAAAAAAAAATGAGGCATTCCATATTCACAATTTTTGCACTTAAACCCTTAACAACCACGGACATAAATGTACATCCTGATTTGGCAGGACTTCCCACACCAGGACGTACATTTACGCCCTGTGTATAACCGCAAGCATCGGAAGGGTGCTCGCGTCAGACACGTCAGGTTTCGGCTGCTAGCGTTCCAAGGCTGATCGCGCGGATGTCCGCCATTAACACCTCCGATGCCGTGATCAATACAGATCACGGCATCTGTGGCATTGCGGCACTTTGATTGGATGATCGGATCGCGCGCAGCGCTGCCACGGGGATCCGATCATCAAGTATGACAGCCGGAGGTCCCCTCACCTGGTCCCCTCCAGCCGTCTCCCGGGGTCTTCTGCCCTGGTCTGCGATCGAGCTGACCAGAGCAGAAGATCATAGATAATACTGAACAGTGCTGTATCCTATGCATAACACTGCACAGTATTAGAAATCAAAGGATTGCTATAGATATGGGAACATAAAAAGTGTAAAAAAAAGTAGAAAAATTTCAAAATAAAAAGTAAAAGAAAAGTGAAAAATCTCCTCCCCCAATAAAAATGAAAATTGACAGTTTTTCCCATTTTATCCCCAAAAAGAGTAATTAAAAAAAAAAAAAAAACATATTTGGTATTGCCGCGTGCATAAATGTCCGAACTATCAAAATATAATGTTAATGATCCTGTATGGTGAATGGCGTAAACGTAAAAAATGTAAAAAAGTCCAAAAATGCTGCTTTTTTGTCACATTTTATATAAACAAAATTAATAAAAAATGACCTAAAAGTTTTATATATGCAAATGTGGTATCTAAAAAAAAGTACAGATGACGGCGCAAAAAAATGAGCCCTCATACCGCCCTATATGCAGAAAAATGAAAAAGTTATAGGTGGTTAAAATAGGGCGATTTTAGATTACTGATTTTGTACAAAAATCAGCCATGGATATCATTTTAATCGTATTGACCCACAGAATAAAGAACACATGTCATTTTTACCGTAAAGTGTATAGTGTGAAAACAAAACCCTCCAAAATGTGCAAAATTTTTGTTTTCATTTAAATCTCCTCCCTAAAAATTTTTTTGGGGGGGGTTTCGCTGTACATTTTATGGTAAAATGAGAGGTTTCATTACAAAGTACAATTGGTCACGCAAAAAATAAGCCCTTATATGTGTCTTTAGATGGAAATGTAAAAGAGTTATGGATTTTAGAAGGCGAGGAGGAAAAAACGAAAACGCAAAAATAAAATTGGCCTGGTCCTTAAGGTGAAAATGGGTTTTGTCATTAAGGGGTTAAGACGCATTAATAATGATACTCAGATCTTTGAAAATCAAGCTAAATAACTTAAAAATAGACCCTTGGCCAGGGATTACCCACTTTCAGTAATTGATTCCGCTCTATATAGAGCTAGAAAACTGAACAGAACAGATCTACAGGCACGAAAGAAAAGATCCAGAAATAATGAAAAAGAAAAAATGATTTGTATTCTCCCTTAGCAACTCCATCCTAAATCAAGTAGTAATTAGAGCTATACATCGTCATTGGTATATGCTCAGTACCAATACTGATCTTAAACATGTAATAATTAAAAAACCTTTGATTACCTTAAGAAAATTTTTTACTGTAGGCGACCGCCTCAAAAGTTTGGCAGCTAAGAAACAAAAATTTGCCCCTTCCTCTTGGTTAACTGGATATTCCCTGAAAGGAAATTTTCCATACAAGAGCTGCTTGTTTTGTTCACAAAACTGTGCTAGCAGACAGCTAAAATTGGGCAATTTCACACACATTGTAAATCAACTCATAACATGTACCACCTATGTTTTTAATAATATGCCCATGTGAGTTTTATTACATAGGCAAGACCATTCGCCAGCTCCATGTCCGTATTCGTGAACATCTTAGGTCTATTAGAACCAACATTGGAGCAACACCAGGGGCGGACACAGACAGCAGAGGGCCCCTGTGCAAGGAATGTGCCTGCCCCCCCCCATATGTCTATTTTTCATAGGATTGTGCATAGGATTGTGCCTGCCCCCCCTGCTTCCATTAACCCCCTGCTCCTTGCATTCACCTCATCCTGCCCCTCCTTCCATTCACCCTCCACTTCTATTACCCCCCCCCTCATGCTTCCATTCCCCCCCTGCTCTTTCTTCCATTCACCCCTCCTGCCTCTGCTTCCATTCACCCCCCCCCACTTCCATTACCCCCTGCTCCTTCCATTCACCCCCATGCTTCCACTACCCCCTGCACCTATTAACCCCTCCTGCTCCTTCCATTCACCCCTCCTGCCCCTGCTTCCATTCACCCCCCACTTCCACTACCCCCTGCACCTATTGACCCCTCCTGCTCCTTCTATTCACCCCATCCTGCCCCTCGTTCCTTCCCCCCCCCCGCGCTTCCATTCCCCCACTGCTTCTTTCATTCACCCCATCCTGCCTCTCATTCCATTACCCTCCCTGCTTCCATTAACCCCCCCTGCTTCCATTAACCCCCCTCCCCATGCTTCCATTACACATACACCCCCACTTCCCTTAACCCCCTTCTTCCATTAACCCCCCCCCCCCCGCTCATTCCATTCACCCCATCCTGCCCCTCTTTCCATTCTCTCCCCCTGCGCTTTAATTACAACCCCCCCATTTCCATTAACCCCCCCCCCCCTACTTTCATTACAACCCCCCCCCTGCTTCCATTAACCCCCTGCTCCTATAATTTAGATAGTAATTACGAATATTCGTTTTTTTAAAATTTTTTAAATTTTTTTTTTACTTTATTTTTTTTTTTTTCACAGTACACATCACAGTGATCATCCCTTTCTGCTTCCAGCTTGTGTGGTGTAAAGAAGGCTCTAATACTACTGTGTGAGACCGGTGTGCGAATTTTCGTATATGCGAAAATTTGCATATGCTAATTTTCGCATATGCGAATTTTCGCTTATGTTAATTAATGTATATGCTAATTTTCGCAGATGTCAATTTTCGCAGATGTCAATTTTCGCATATGTCAATTTTCGCATACGCGAATTTTTCACATATGCGAAAATAATTTTAGAATATTACGAATATGCGAATATTCGCGAATATATGACGAATATTCGTCCATATATTCGCGAATTCGAATATGACCTATGCTGCTCAACACTATCTAATAGTCATAACTGTACAGACCCATATGAGGACTTGTTTTTTGTGTGACTAATTATATATTGTAATGACATCACTCGTTTTACCATAAAAACAAAAAAACAATGTGCAGGACAGGCATCAGAGGATAAGAGGCAGAGGTGATGACGGGACAGTACTGTTTAACGTGCTTCCACAAACCGACACCTGGCGTCTCAATATGTGCAAGCGCATTTTATGTGAGAAACACTGGAATAGGTAAGAAACAGAAAAGGTCATGTGATCGCAACAGGTGTATACAAAATACTGTGTTCAAAGTACAAAACAATAAAACCATATCAATATATACATGATATAGATAAATCAAGGGCAAGTGCAAGATAGTGGAACACAGGTTATTTCAATGTTACAAAAAGGGGCTACCTTCATAGCAGTCATTGAACCCTAGGGGTCCCGTGGCATCCAATTTAATGATCCGACGTGCCTCCTTTTGCAACAATATTGTGTGTCTGTCACTGTTGTCCGATAGTGGATATACACATTCCAAACCTGCAAACTTAAGGTGGTATTGCTCCCGTTCGAAGGGATGTAAAGGCGCTGGTGTGTCCAAATGCTACTAGTAACCTATCTATTGGAGAAGTACGTGCATTAAAGTGGCTCGCAAGCAAACCAGATTTGAAAGTTTCACGGGCAGATAAAGGTGGGAGTACTGTGGTTATGTCCACCGATTACTACACCTCTGAATCTAAGCGCCTGCTGAGAGACAACACTACATATTCATGCCTCCCCCAGATCCCACTCAAAAAACATTAAATCAGTTATGATCATTCCTCAGACGTCAGTTTGAACAAGGCATAATTTCTTCAAAAACCGCAGAAAAATTATTTCCAAACTCTCCCAGACCTGCAAGATGGTACTTCTTACCTAAGGTCCACAAGTTGCAGAGCCAATCCCCTGGACGACCTATCATTGCAGGGATTGGCTCTGCGACTGAGTACCTATCACAATTTATTGAATAGCTACTCAAACCCCTGCTAAAACATAAATCAACATGCCTCAAAGATACTGGGGATCTTCTAACACATCTTGAAGGCTTCAAATGGCATACTAGTTATAGATTAGCCTCCATAGATATTGAGAGCCTGTACACCCGCATCCCTTGGGATGTGGGTGTACAGGCCATCTGTGAGTTTCTAAGGGAAACTGATAAAACTGAGGCATTTATATCATTTGTATGTGATGCCCTCCTTTTGTACTTTCACATAACAAATTCAAAGAGGGAGAGGATTGGTATAGATAGGAGACCGGCACTGTGATGGGCACGCCAGTCTCCTGTACCTATGCCAATCTTTTAATTGCCATTTTTGAATGCTGCTATATTTTCTCTAACCTTAACCCCCTACACCAAGTACATAACACTCTTCCTGCATTTTGTTGATGACATTTTGGTCGTCTGGGATGGCCCTGAAACTGAGTTTTATAAATCAGTTTCATATTTAAGCACAATCAATAAAGAGAACATGCTGTTTACATCTGTGTTTGGCGGAGCAGAGCTCAAATTTCTAGATGTAAAACTGGAGGTCATTAATGATACACTGGTGACAATGGGGTACCGAAAACCCATCGCAAATAATTCCATTATAAGAGCTCCCATCAGCCACACACAAAATGAGGCATTCCTTGATTTGAAAAAAAAAATGAGGCATTCCATATTCACAATTTTTGCACTTAAACCCTTAACAACCACGGACATAAATGTACATCCTGATTTGGCAGGACTTCCCACACCAGGACGTACATTTACGCCCTGTGTATAACCGCAAGCATCGGAAGGGTGCTCGCGTCAGACACGTCAGGTTTCGGCTGCTAGCGTTCCAAGGCTGATCGCGCGGATGTCCGCCATTAACACCTCCGATGCCGTGATCAATACAGATCACGGCATCTGTGGCATTGCGGCACTTTGATTGGATGATCGGATCGCGCGCAGCGCTGCCACGGGGATCCGATCATCAAGTATGACAGCCGGAGGTCCCCTCACCTGGTCCCCTCCAGCCGTCTCCCGGGGTCTTCTGCCCTGGTCTGCGATCGAGCTGACCAGAGCAGAAGATCATAGATAATACTGAACAGTGCTGTATCCTATGCATAACACTGCACAGTATTAGAAATCAAAGGATTGCTATAGATATGGGAACATAAAAAGTGTAAAAAAAAGTAGAAAAATTTCAAAATAAAAAGTAAAAGAAAAGTGAAAAATCTCCTCCCCCAATAAAAATGAAAATTGACAGTTTTTCCCATTTTATCCCCAAAAAGAGTAATTAAAAAAAAAAAAAAAACATATTTGGTATTGCCGCGTGCATAAATGTCCGAACTATCAAAATATAATGTTAATGATCCTGTATGGTGAATGGCGTAAACGTAAAAAATGTAAAAAAGTCCAAAAATGCTGCTTTTTTGTCACATTTTATATAAACAAAATTAATAAAAAATGACCTAAAAGTTTTATATATGCAAATGTGGTATCTAAAAAAAAGTACAGATGACGGCGCAAAAAAATGAGCCCTCATACCGCCCTATATGCAGAAAAATGAAAAAGTTATAGGTGGTTAAAATAGGGCGATTTTAGATTACTGATTTTGTACAAAAATCAGCCATGGATATCATTTTAATCGTATTGACCCACAGAATAAAGAACACATGTCATTTTTACCGTAAAGTGTATAGTGTGAAAACAAAACCCTCCAAAATGTGCAAAATTTTTGTTTTCATTTAAATCTCCTCCCTAAAAATTTTTTTGGGGGGGGTTTCGCTGTACATTTTATGGTAAAATGAGAGGTTTCATTACAAAGTACAATTGGTCACGCAAAAAATAAGCCCTTATATGTGTCTTTAGATGGAAATGTAAAAGAGTTATGGATTTTAGAAGGCGAGGAGGAAAAAACGAAAACGCAAAAATAAAATTGGCCTGGTCCTTAAGGTGAAAATGGGTTTTGTCATTAAGGGGTTAAGACGCATTAATAATGATACTCAGATCTTTGAAAATCAAGCTAAATAACTTAAAAATAGACCCTTGGCCAGGGATTACCCACTTTCAGTAATTGATTCCGCTCTATATAGAGCTAGAAAACTGAACAGAACAGATCTACAGGCACGAAAGAAAAGATCCAGAAATAATGAAAAAGAAAAAATGATTTGTATTCTCCCTTAGCAACTCCATCCTAAATCAAGTAGTAATTAGAGCTATACATCGTCATTGGTATATGCTCAGTACCAATACTGATCTTAAACATGTAATAATTAAAAAACCTTTGATTACCTTAAGAAAATTTTTTACTGTAGGCGACCGCCTCAAAAGTTTGGCAGCTAAGAAACAAAAATTTGCCCCTTCCTCTTGGTTAACTGGATATTCCCTGAAAGGAAATTTTCCATACAAGAGCTGCTTGTTTTGTTCACAAAACTGTGCTAGCAGACAGCTAAAATTGGGCAATTTCACACACATTGTAAATCAACTCATAACATGTACCACCTATGTTTTTAATAATATGCCCATGTGAGTTTTATTACATAGGCAAGACCATTCGCCAGCTCCATGTCCGTATTCGTGAACATCTTAGGTCTATTAGAACCAACATTGGAGCAACACCAGGGGCGGACACAGACAGCAGAGGGCCCCTGTGCAAGGAATGTGCCTGCCCCCCCCCATATGTCTATTTTTCATAGGATTGTGCATAGGATTGTGCCTGCCCCCCCTGCTTCCATTAACCCCCTGCTCCTTGCATTCACCTCATCCTGCCCCTCCTTCCATTCACCCTCCACTTCTATTACCCCCCCCCTCATGCTTCCATTCCCCCCCTGCTCTTTCTTCCATTCACCCCTCCTGCCTCTGCTTCCATTCACCCCCCCCCACTTCCATTACCCCCTGCTCCTTCCATTCACCCCCATGCTTCCACTACCCCCTGCACCTATTAACCCCTCCTGCTCCTTCCATTCACCCCTCCTGCCCCTGCTTCCATTCACCCCCCACTTCCACTACCCCCTGCACCTATTGACCCCTCCTGCTCCTTCTATTCACCCCATCCTGCCCCTCGTTCCTTCCCCCCCCCCGCGCTTCCATTCCCCCACTGCTTCTTTCATTCACCCCATCCTGCCTCTCATTCCATTACCCTCCCTGCTTCCATTAACCCCCCCTGCTTCCATTAACCCCCCTCCCCATGCTTCCATTACACATACACCCCCACTTCCCTTAACCCCCTTCTTCCATTAACCCCCCCCCCCCCCGCTCATTCCATTCACCCCATCCTGCCCCTCTTTCCATTCTCTCCCCCTGCGCTTTAATTACAACCCCCCCATTTCCATTAACCCCCCCCCCCCCTACTTTCATTACAACCCCCCCCCTGCTTCCATTAACCCCCTGCTCCTATAATTTAGATAGTAATTACGAATATTCGTTTTTTTAAAATTTTTTAAATTTTTTTTTTACTTTATTTTTTTTTTTTTCACAGTACACATCACAGTGATCATCCCTTTCTGCTTCCAGCTTGTGTGGTGTAAAGAAGGCTCTAATACTACTGTGTGAGACCGGTGTGCGAATTTTCGTATATGCGAAAATTTGCATATGCTAATTTTCGCATATGCGAATTTTCGCTTATGTTAATTAATGTGTATGCTAATTTTCGCAGATGTCAATTTTCGCAGATGTCAATTTTCGCATATGTCAATTTTCGCATACGCGAATTTTTCACATATGCGAAAATAATTTTAGAATATTACGAATATGCGAATATTCGCGAATATATGACGAATATTCGTCCATATATTCGCGAATTCGAATATGACCTATGCTGCTCAACACTATCTAATAGTCATAACTGTACAGACCCATATGAGGACTTGTTTTTTGTGTGACTAATTATATATTGTAATGACATCACTCGTTTTACCATAAAAACAAAAAAACAATGTGCAGGACAGGCATCAGAGGATAAGAGGCAGAGGTGATGACGGGACAGTACTGTTTAACGTGCTTCCACAAACCGACACCTGGCGTCTCAATATGTGCAAGCGCATTTTATGTGAGAAACACTGGAATAGGTAAGAAACAGAAAAGGTCATGTGATCGCAACAGGTGTATACAAAATACTGTGTTCAAAGTACAAAACAATAAAACCATATCAATATATACATGATATAGATAAATCAAGGGCAAGTGCAAGATAGTGGAACACAGGTTATTTCAATGTTACAAAAAGGGGCTACCTTCATAGCAGTCATTGAACCCTAGGGGTCCCGTGGCATCCAATTTAATGATCCGACGTGCCTCCTTTTGCAACAATATTGTGTGTCTGTCACTGTTGTCCGATAGTGGATATACACATTCCAAACCTGCAAACTTAAGGTGGTATTGCTCCCGTTCGAAGGGATGTAAAGGCGCTGGTGTGTCCAAATGCTACTAGTAACCTATCTATTGGAGAAGTACGTGCATTAAAGTGGCTCGCAAGCAAACCAGATTTGAAAGTTTCACGGGCAGATAAAGGTGGGAGTACTGTGGTTATGTCCACCGATTACTACACCTCTGAATCTAAGCGCCTGCTGAGAGACAACACTACATATTCATGCCTCCCCCAGATCCCACTCAAAAAACATTAAATCAGTTATGATCATTCCTCAGACGTCAGTTTGAACAAGGCATAATTTCTTCAAAAACCGCAGAAAAATTATTTCCAAACTCTCCCAGACCTGCAAGATGGTACTTCTTACCTAAGGTCCACAAGTTGCAGAGCCAATCCCCTGGACGACCTATCATTGCAGGGATTGGCTCTGCGACTGAGTACCTATCACAATTTATTGAATAGCTACTCAAACCCCTGCTAAAACATAAATCAACATGCCTCAAAGATACTGGGGATCTTCTAACACATCTTGAAGGCTTCAAATGGCATACTAGTTATAGATTAGCCTCCATAGATATTGAGAGCCTGTACACCCGCATCCCTTGGGATGTGGGTGTACAGGCCATCTGTGAGTTTCTAAGGGAAACTGATAAAACTGAGGCATTTATATCATTTGTATGTGATGCCCTCCTTTTGTACTTTCACATAACAAATTCAAAGAGGGAGAGGATTGGTATAGATAGGAGACCGGCACTGTGATGGGCACGCCAGTCTCCTGTACCTATGCCAATCTTTTAATTGCCATTTTTGAATGCTGCTATATTTTCTCTAACCTTAACCCCCTACACCAAGTACATAACACTCTTCCTGCATTTTGTTGATGACATTTTGGTCGTCTGGGATGGCCCTGAAACTGAGTTTTATAAATCAGTTTCATATTTAAGCACAATCAATAAAGAGAACATGCTGTTTACATCTGTGTTTGGCGGAGCAGAGCTCAAATTTCTAGATGTAAAACTGGAGGTCATTAATGATACACTGGTGACAATGGGGTACCGAAAACCCATCGCAAATAATTCCATTATAAGAGCTCCCATCAGCCACACACAAAATGAGGCATTCCTTGATTTGAAAAAAAAAATGAGGCATTCCATATTCACAATTTTTGCACTTAAACCCTTAACAACCACGGACATAAATGTACATCCTGATTTGGCAGGACTTCCCACACCAGGACGTACATTTACGCCCTGTGTATAACCGCAAGCATCGGAAGGGTGCTCGCGTCAGACACGTCAGGTTTCGGCTGCTAGCGTTCCAAGGCTGATCGCGCGGATGTCCGCCATTAACACCTCCGATGCCGTGATCAATACAGATCACGGCATCTGTGGCATTGCGGCACTTTGATTGGATGATCGGATCGCGCGCAGCGCTGCCACGGGGATCCGATCATCAAGTATGACAGCCGGAGGTCCCCTCACCTGGTCCCCTCCAGCCGTCTCCCGGGGTCTTCTGCCCTGGTCTGCGATCGAGCTGACCAGAGCAGAAGATCATAGATAATACTGAACAGTGCTGTATCCTATGCATAACACTGCACAGTATTAGAAATCAAAGGATTGCTATAGATATGGGAACATAAAAAGTGTAAAAAAAAGTAGAAAAATTTCAAAATAAAAAGTAAAAGAAAAGTGAAAAATCTCCTCCCCCAATAAAAATGAAAATTGACAGTTTTTCCCATTTTATCCCCAAAAAGAGTAATTAAAAAAAAAAAAAAAACATATTTGGTATTGCCGCGTGCATAAATGTCCGAACTATCAAAATATAATGTTAATGATCCTGTATGGTGAATGGCGTAAACGTAAAAAATGTAAAAAAGTCCAAAAATGCTGCTTTTTTGTCACATTTTATATAAACAAAATTAATAAAAAATGACCTAAAAGTTTTATATATGCAAATGTGGTATCTAAAAAAAAGTACAGATGACGGCGCAAAAAAATGAGCCCTCATACCGCCCTATATGCAGAAAAATGAAAAAGTTATAGGTGGTTAAAATAGGGCGATTTTAGATTACTGATTTTGTACAAAAATCAGCCATGGATATCATTTTAATCGTATTGACCCACAGAATAAAGAACACATGTCATTTTTACCGTAAAGTGTATAGTGTGAAAACAAAACCCTCCAAAATGTGCAAAATTTTTGTTTTCATTTAAATCTCCTCCCTAAAAATTTTTTTGGGGGGGGTTTCGCTGTACATTTTATGGTAAAATGAGAGGTTTCATTACAAAGTACAATTGGTCACGCAAAAAATAAGCCCTTATATGTGTCTTTAGATGGAAATGTAAAAGAGTTATGGATTTTAGAAGGCGAGGAGGAAAAAACGAAAACGCAAAAATAAAATTGGCCTGGTCCTTAAGGTGAAAATGGGTTTTGTCATTAAGGGGTTAAGACGCATTAATAATGATACTCAGATCTTTGAAAATCAAGCTAAATAACTTAAAAATAGACCCTTGGCCAGGGATTACCCACTTTCAGTAATTGATTCCGCTCTATATAGAGCTAGAAAACTGAACAGAACAGATCTACAGGCACGAAAGAAAAGATCCAGAAATAATGAAAAAGAAAAAATGATTTGTATTCTCCCTTAGCAACTCCATCCTAAATCAAGTAGTAATTAGAGCTATACATCGTCATTGGTATATGCTCAGTACCAATACTGATCTTAAACATGTAATAATTAAAAAACCTTTGATTACCTTAAGAAAATTTTTTACTGTAGGCGACCGCCTCAAAAGTTTGGCAGCTAAGAAACAAAAATTTGCCCCTTCCTCTTGGTTAACTGGATATTCCCTGAAAGGAAATTTTCCATACAAGAGCTGCTTGTTTTGTTCACAAAACTGTGCTAGCAGACAGCTAAAATTGGGCAATTTCACACACATTGTAAATCAACTCATAACATGTACCACCTATGTTTTTAATAATATGCCCATGTGAGTTTTATTACATAGGCAAGACCATTCGCCAGCTCCATGTCCGTATTCGTGAACATCTTAGGTCTATTAGAACCAACATTGGAGCAACACCAGGGGCGGACACAGACAGCAGAGGGCCCCTGTGCAAGGAATGTGCCTGCCCCCCCCCATATGTCTATTTTTCATAGGATTGTGCATAGGATTGTGCCTGCCCCCCCTGCTTCCATTAACCCCCTGCTCCTTGCATTCACCTCATCCTGCCCCTCCTTCCATTCACCCTCCACTTCTATTACCCCCCCCCTCATGCTTCCATTCCCCCCCTGCTCTTTCTTCCATTCACCCCTCCTGCCTCTGCTTCCATTCACCCCCCCCCACTTCCATTACCCCCTGCTCCTTCCATTCACCCCCATGCTTCCACTACCCCCTGCACCTATTAACCCCTCCTGCTCCTTCCATTCACCCCTCCTGCCCCTGCTTCCATTCACCCCCCACTTCCACTACCCCCTGCACCTATTGACCCCTCCTGCTCCTTCTATTCACCCCATCCTGCCCCTCGTTCCTTCCCCCCCCCCGCGCTTCCATTCCCCCACTGCTTCTTTCATTCACCCCATCCTGCCTCTCATTCCATTACCCTCCCTGCTTCCATTAACCCCCCCTGCTTCCATTAACCCCCCTCCCCATGCTTCCATTACACATACACCCCCACTTCCCTTAACCCCCTTCTTCCATTAACCCCCCCCCCCCCGCTCATTCCATTCACCCCATCCTGCCCCTCTTTCCATTCTCTCCCCCTGCGCTTTAATTACAACCCCCCCATTTCCATTAACCCCCCCCCCCCTACTTTCATTACAACCCCCCCCCTGCTTCCATTAACCCCCTGCTCCTATAATTTAGATAGTAATTACGAATATTCGTTTTTTTAAAATTTTTTAAATTTTTTTTTTACTTTATTTTTTTTTTTTTCACAGTACACATCACAGTGATCATCCCTTTCTGCTTCCAGCTTGTGTGGTGTAAAGAAGGCTCTAATACTACTGTGTGAGACCGGTGTGCGAATTTTCGTATATGCGAAAATTTGCATATGCTAATTTTCGCATATGCGAATTTTCGCTTATGTTAATTAATGTATATGCTAATTTTCGCAGATGTCAATTTTCGCAGATGTCAATTTTCGCATATGTCAATTTTCGCATACGCGAATTTTTCACATATGCGAAAATAATTTTAGAATATTACGAATATGCGAATATTCGCGAATATATGACGAATATTCGTCCATATATTCGCGAATTCGAATATGACCTATGCTGCTCAACACTATCTAATAGTCATAACTGTACAGACCCATATGAGGACTTGTTTTTTGTGTGACTAATTATATATTGTAATGACATCACTCGTTTTACCATAAAAACAAAAAAACAATGTGCAGGACAGGCATCAGAGGATAAGAGGCAGAGGTGATGACGGGACAGTACTGTTTAACGTGCTTCCACAAACCGACACCTGGCGTCTCAATATGTGCAAGCGCATTTTATGTGAGAAACACTGGAATAGGTAAGAAACAGAAAAGGTCATGTGATCGCAACAGGTGTATACAAAATACTGTGTTCAAAGTACAAAACAATAAAACCATATCAATATATACATGATATAGATAAATCAAGGGCAAGTGCAAGATAGTGGAACACAGGTTATTTCAATGTTACAAAAAGGGGCTACCTTCATAGCAGTCATTGAACCCTAGGGGTCCCGTGGCATCCAATTTAATGATCCGACGTGCCTCCTTTTGCAACAATATTGTGTGTCTGTCACTGTTGTCCGATAGTGGATATACACATTCCAAACCTGCAAACTTAAGGTGGTATTGCTCCCGTTCGAAGGGATGTAAAGGCGCTGGTGTGTCCAAATGCTACTAGTAACCTATCTATTGGAGAAGTACGTGCATTAAAGTGGCTCGCAAGCAAACCAGATTTGAAAGTTTCACGGGCAGATAAAGGTGGGAGTACTGTGGTTATGTCCACCGATTACTACACCTCTGAATCTAAGCGCCTGCTGAGAGACAACACTACATATTCATGCCTCCCCCAGATCCCACTCAAAAAACATTAAATCAGTTATGATCATTCCTCAGACGTCAGTTTGAACAAGGCATAATTTCTTCAAAAACCGCAGAAAAATTATTTCCAAACTCTCCCAGACCTGCAAGATGGTACTTCTTACCTAAGGTCCACAAGTTGCAGAGCCAATCCCCTGGACGACCTATCATTGCAGGGATTGGCTCTGCGACTGAGTACCTATCACAATTTATTGAATAGCTACTCAAACCCCTGCTAAAACATAAATCAACATGCCTCAAAGATACTGGGGATCTTCTAACACATCTTGAAGGCTTCAAATGGCATACTAGTTATAGATTAGCCTCCATAGATATTGAGAGCCTGTACACCCGCATCCCTTGGGATGTGGGTGTACAGGCCATCTGTGAGTTTCTAAGGGAAACTGATAAAACTGAGGCATTTATATCATTTGTATGTGATGCCCTCCTTTTGTACTTTCACATAACAAATTCAAAGAGGGAGAGGATTGGTATAGATAGGAGACCGGCACTGTGATGGGCACGCCAGTCTCCTGTACCTATGCCAATCTTTTAATTGCCATTTTTGAATGCTGCTATATTTTCTCTAACCTTAACCCCCTACACCAAGTACATAACACTCTTCCTGCATTTTGTTGATGACATTTTGGTCGTCTGGGATGGCCCTGAAACTGAGTTTTATAAATCAGTTTCATATTTAAGCACAATCAATAAAGAGAACATGCTGTTTACATCTGTGTTTGGCGGAGCAGAGCTCAAATTTCTAGATGTAAAACTGGAGGTCATTAATGATACACTGGTGACAATGGGGTACCGAAAACCCATCGCAAATAATTCCATTATAAGAGCTCCCATCAGCCACACACAAAATGAGGCATTCCTTGATTTGAAAAAAAAAATGAGGCATTCCATATTCACAATTTTTGCACTTAAACCCTTAACAACCACGGACATAAATGTACATCCTGATTTGGCAGGACTTCCCACACCAGGACGTACATTTACGCCCTGTGTATAACCGCAAGCATCGGAAGGGTGCTCGCGTCAGACACGTCAGGTTTCGGCTGCTAGCGTTCCAAGGCTGATCGCGCGGATGTCCGCCATTAACACCTCCGATGCCGTGATCAATACAGATCACGGCATCTGTGGCATTGCGGCACTTTGATTGGATGATCGGATCGCGCGCAGCGCTGCCACGGGGATCCGATCATCAAGTATGACAGCCGGAGGTCCCCTCACCTGGTCCCCTCCAGCCGTCTCCCGGGGTCTTCTGCCCTGGTCTGCGATCGAGCTGACCAGAGCAGAAGATCATAGATAATACTGAACAGTGCTGTATCCTATGCATAACACTGCACAGTATTAGAAATCAAAGGATTGCTATAGATATGGGAACATAAAAAGTGTAAAAAAAAGTAGAAAAATTTCAAAATAAAAAGTAAAAGAAAAGTGAAAAATCTCCTCCCCCAATAAAAATGAAAATTGACAGTTTTTCCCATTTTATCCCCAAAAAGAGTAATTAAAAAAAAAAAAAAAAACATATTTGGTATTGCCGCGTGCATAAATGTCCGAACTATCAAAATATAATGTTAATGATCCTGTATGGTGAATGGCGTAAACGTAAAAAATGTAAAAAAGTCCAAAAATGCTGCTTTTTTGTCACATTTTATATAAACAAAATTAATAAAAAATGACCTAAAAGTTTTATATATGCAAATGTGGTATCTAAAAAAAAGTACAGATGACGGCGCAAAAAAATGAGCCCTCATACCGCCCTATATGCAGAAAAATGAAAAAGTTATAGGTGGTTAAAATAGGGCGATTTTAGATTACTGATTTTGTACAAAAATCAGCCATGGATATCATTTTAATCGTATTGACCCACAGAATAAAGAACACATGTCATTTTTACCGTAAAGTGTATAGTGTGAAAACAAAACCCTCCAAAATGTGCAAAATTTTTGTTTTCATTTAAATCTCCTCCCTAAAAATTTTTTTGGGGGGGGTTTCGCTGTACATTTTATGGTAAAATGAGAGGTTTCATTACAAAGTACAATTGGTCACGCAAAAAATAAGCCCTTATATGTGTCTTTAGATGGAAATGTAAAAGAGTTATGGATTTTAGAAGGCGAGGAGGAAAAAACGAAAACGCAAAAATAAAATTGGCCAGGTCCTTAAGGTGAAAATGGGTTTTGTCATTAAGGGGTTAAGACGCATTAATAATGATACTCAGATCTTTGAAAATCAAGCTAAATAACTTAAAAATAGACCCTTGGCCAGGGATTACCCACTTTCAGTAATTGATTCCGCTCTATATAGAGCTAGAAAACTGAACAGAACAGATCTACAGGCACGAAAGAAAAGATCCAGAAATAATGAAAAAGAAAAAATGATTTGTATTCTCCCTTAGCAACTCCATCCTAAATCAAGTAGTAATTAGAGCTATACATCGTCATTGGTATATGCTCAGTACCAATACTGATCTTAAACATGTAATAATTAAAAAACCTTTGATTACCTTAAGAAAATTTTTTACTGTAGGCGACCGCCTCAAAAGTTTGGCAGCTAAGAAACAAAAATTTGCCCCTTCCTCTTGGTTAACTGGATATTCCCTGAAAGGAAATTTTCCATACAAGAGCTGCTTGTTTTGTTCACAAAACTGTGCTAGCAGACAGCTAAAATTGGGCAATTTCACACACATTGTAAATCAACTCATAACATGTACCACCTATGTTTTTAATAATATGCCCATGTGAGTTTTATTACATAGGCAAGACCATTCGCCAGCTCCATGTCCGTATTCGTGAACATCTTAGGTCTATTAGAACCAACATTGGAGCAACACCAGGGGCGGACACAGACAGCAGAGGGCCCCTGTGCAAGGAATGTGCCTGCCCCCCCCCATATGTCTATTTTTCATAGGATTGTGCATAGGATTGTGCCTGCCCCCCCCTGCTTCCATTAACCCCCCTGCTCCTTGCATTCACCTCATCCTGCCCCTCCTTCCATTCACCCTCCACTTCTATTACCCCCCCCCTCATGCTTCCATTCCCCCCCTGCTCTTTCTTCCATTCACCCCTCCTGCCTCTGCTTCCATTCACCCCCCCCCCACTTCCATTACCCCCTGCTCCTTCCATTCACCCCCCATGCTTCCACTACCCCCTGCACCTATTAACCCCTCCTGCTCCTTCCATTCACCCCTCCTGCCCCTGCTTCCATTCACCCCCCACTTCCACTACCCCCCTGCACCTATTGACCCCTCCTGCTCCTTCTATTCACCCCATCCTGCCCCTCGTTCCTTCCCCCCCCCCGCGCTTCCATTCCCCCACTGCTTCTTTCATTCACCCCATCCTGCCTCTCATTCCATTACCCTCCCTGCTTCCATTAACCCCCCCTGCTTCCATTAACCCCCCTCCCCATGCTTCCATTACACATACACCCCCACTTCCCTTAACCCCCTTCTTCCATTAACCCCCCCCCCCCCCGCTCATTCCATTCACCCCATCCTGCCCCTCTTTCCATTCTCTCCCCCTGCGCTTTAATTACAACCCCCCCATTTCCATTAACCCCCCCCCCCCCCCTACTTTCATTACAACCCCCCCCCCTGCTTCCATTAACCCCCTGCTCCTATAATTTAGATAGTAATTACGAATATTCGTTTTTTTAAAATTTTTTAAATTTTTTTTTTACTTTATTTTTTTTTTTTTCACAGTACACATCACAGTGATCATCCCTTTCTGCTTCCAGCTTGTGTGGTGTAAAGAAGGCTCTAATACTACTGTGTGAGACCGGTGTGCGAATTTTCGTATATGCGAAAATTTGCATATGCTAATTTTCGCATATGCGAATTTTCGCTTATGTTAATTAATGTATATGCTAATTTTCGCAGATGTCAATTTTCGCAGATGTCAATTTTCGCATATGTCAATTTTCGCATACGCGAATTTTTCACAATATGCGAAAATAATTTTAGAATATTACGAATATGCGAATATTCGCGAATATATGACGAATATTCGTCCATATATTCGCGAATTCGAATATGACCTATGCTGCTCAACACTATCTAATAGTCATAACTGTACAGACCCATATGAGGACTTGTTTTTTGTGTGACTAATTATATATTGTAATGACATCACTCGTTTTACCATAAAAACAAAAAAACAATGTGCAGGACAGGCATCAGAGGATAAGAGGCAGAGGTGATGACGGGACAGTACTGTTTAACGTGCTTCCACAAACCGACACCTGGCGTCTCAATATGTGCAAGCGCATTTTATGTGAGAAACACTGGAATAGGTAAGAAACAGAAAAGGTCATGTGATCGCAACAGGTGTATACAAAATACTGTGTTCAAAGTACAAAACAATAAAACCATATCAATATATACATGATATAGATAAATCAAGGGCAAGTGCAAGATAGTGGAACACAGGTTATTTCAATGTTACAAAAAGGGGCTACCTTCATAGCAGTCATTGAACCCTAGGGGTCCCGTGGCATCCAATTTAATGATCCGACGTGCCTCCTTTTGCAACAATATTGTGTGTCTGTCACTGTTGTCCGATAGTGGATATACACATTCCAAACCTGCAAACTTAAGGTGGTATTGCTCCCGTTCGAAGGGATGTAAAGGCGCTGGTGTGTCCAAATGCTACTAGTAACCTATCTATTGGAGAAGTACGTGCATTAAAGTGGCTCGCAAGCAAACCAGATTTGAAAGTTTCACGGGCAGATAAAGGTGGGAGTACTGTGGTTATGTCCACCGATTACTACACCTCTGAATCTAAGCGCCTGCTGAGAGACAACACTACATATTCATGCCTCCCCCAGATCCCACTCAAAAAACATTAAATCAGTTATGATCATTCCTCAGACGTCAGTTTGAACAAGGCATAATTTCTTCAAAAACCGCAGAAAAATTATTTCCAAACTCTCCCAGACCTGCAAGATGGTACTTCTTACCTAAGGTCCACAAGTTGCAGAGCCAATCCCCTGGACGACCTATCATTGCAGGGATTGGCTCTGCGACTGAGTACCTATCACAATTTATTGAATAGCTACTCAAACCCCTGCTAAAACATAAATCAACATGCCTCAAAGATACTGGGGATCTTCTAACACATCTTGAAGGCTTCAAATGGCATACTAGTTATAGATTATATTGAGAGCCTGTACACCCGCATCCCTTGGGATGTGGGTGTACAGGCCATCTGTGAGTTTCTAAGGGAAACTGATAAAACTGAGGCATTTATATCATTTGTATGTGATGCCCTCCTTTTGTACTTTCACATAACAAATTCAAAGAGGGAGAGGATTGGTATAGATAGGAGACCGGCACTGTGATGGGCACGCCAGTCTCCTGTACCTATGCCAATCTTTTAATTGCCATTTTTGAATGCTGCTATATTTTCTCTAACCTTAACCCCCTACACCAAGTACATAACACTCTTCCTGCATTTTGTTGATGACATTTTGGTCGTCTGGGATGGCCCTGAAACTGAGTTTTATAAATCAGTTTCATATTTAAGCACAATCAATAAAGAGAACATGCTGTTTACATCTGTGTTTGGCGGAGCAGAGCTCAAATTTCTAGATGTAAAACTGGAGGTCATTAATGATACACTGGTGACAATGGGGTACCGAAAACCCATCGCAAATAATTCCATTATAAGAGCTCCCATCAGCCACACACAAAATGAGGCATTCCTTGATTTGAAAAAAAAAATGAGGCATTCCATATTCACAATTTTTGCACTTAAACCCTTAACAACCACGGACATAAATGTACATCCTGATTTGGCAGGACTTCCCACACCAGGACGTACATTTACGCCCTGTGTATAACCGCAAGCATCGGAAGGGTGCTCGCGTCAGACACGTCAGGTTTCGGCTGCTAGCGTTCCAAGGCTGATCGCGCGGATGTCCGCCATTAACACCTCCGATGCCGTGATCAATACAGATCACGGCATCTGTGGCATTGCGGCACTTTGATTGGATGATCGGATCGCGCGCAGCGCTGCCACGGGGATCCGATCATCAAGTATGACAGCCGGAGGTCCCCTCACCTGGTCCCCTCCAGCCGTCTCCCGGGGTCTTCTGCCCTGGTCTGCGATCGAGCTGACCAGAGCAGAAGATCATAGATAATACTGAACAGTGCTGTATCCTATGCATAACACTGCACAGTATTAGAAATCAAAGGATTGCTATAGATATGGGAACATAAAAAGTGTAAAAAAAAGTAGAAAAATTTCAAAATAAAAAGTAAAAGAAAAGTGAAAAATCTCCTCCCCCAATAAAAATGAAAATTGACAGTTTTTCCCATTTTATCCCCAAAAAGAGTAATTAAAAAAAAAAAAAAAACATATTTGGTATTGCCGCGTGCATAAATGTCCGAACTATCAAAATATAATGTTAATGATCCTGTATGGTGAATGGCGTAAACGTAAAAAATGTAAAAAAGTCCAAAAATGCTGCTTTTTTGTCACATTTTATATAAACAAAATTAATAAAAAATGACCTAAAAGTTTTATATATGCAAATGTGGTATCTAAAAAAAAGTACAGATGACGGCGCAAAAAAATGAGCCCTCATACCGCCCTATATGCAGAAAAATGAAAAAGTTATAGGTGGTTAAAATAGGGCGATTTTAGATTACTGATTTTGTA
>NW_026609806.1:5000-24340 GCF_029499605.1 Hyla sarda
TGTGTCACCTTCGTGCGGAGTCAGCGTACGTCTTTCCAGGCGGGGAGGACGGATAGGACAATCCTTCAGGAAGTGTTTGGTACCGGCACAGTACAGGCAGAGATTCTCCATGCGGCGTCGTGTCCTCTCTTGAGGTGTCAAGCAAGACGGTCAACTTGCATAGCCTCCACGGCGGGAGGCACAGGAACGGATTGCAGAGGACCAGAGGAGAGAGGAGCCGGAGAGAAAAAACGCTTCGTGCGAACAAAGTCCATATCCAGGCGGAGCTCCAGACGCCATCCGGAAGAACGCATGTCAATGCGAGTGGCTAGATGAATGAGTTCATGTAGGTCAGCAGGAGTCTCTCGTGCGGCCAGAACATCTTTAATGTTGCTGGATAGGCCTTTTTTAAAGGTCGCGCAGAGAATCTCACTATTCCAGGACAACTCGTAAGCAAGAGCACGGAACTGAATGGCGTACTCGCCAACGGAAGAAACACCCTGGGCCAGGTTCAGCAGGGCAATCTCGGCTGAAGAAGCTCGGGCAGGTTCCTCAAAGACACTTCGAATTTCCGAGAAGAAGGAGTGTACAGAGGCAGTGACGGGGTCATTGCGGTCCCAGAGCGGTGCGGCCCATGACAGGGCTTTTCCAGACAGAAGGCAGAACACGAAAGCCACCTTAGACCTTTCAGTAGGAAACTGGTCCGACATCATCTCCAAGTGCAGGGAACATTGCGAAAGAAAGCCACGGCAAAACTTAGAGTCCCCATCAAATTTGTCCGGCAAGGACAGGCGGAGGCTAGGAGTGGCCACTCGCTGCGGAGGAGGTGCAGGAGCTGGCGGAGGAGAAGATTGCTGGAGAAGTTGCGACTGAAGTTGGTGCGAAATGGTGGACATTTCCGACAGCTGACGGGTTAGAAGGGCGATCTGTCGGGCTTGCTGGGCGGCCACCGTGGTGAGGTCAGCGACAACTGGCAGAGGAACTTCAGCGGGATCCATGGCCGGATCTACTGTCACGATGCCGGCTGGCAGGTAGTGGATCCTCTGTGCCAGAGAGGGATGGCGAGGACCGCGCTAGTGGACCGGTTCTAAGCCACTACAGGTTTTCACCAGAGCCCGCCGCAAAGCGGGATGGTCTTGCTGCGGCGGTAGTGACCAGGTCGTATCCACTAGCAACGGCTCACCTCTCTGGCTGCTGAAGATGCTGAAGATAGGCGCGGTACAAGGGAGTAGGCAGAAGCAAGGTCGGACGTAGCAGAAGGTCGGGGGCAGGCGGCAAGGATCGTAGTCAGGGGCAACGGCAGGAGGTCAGGAACACGGACTAGGAACAGACAAGGGAACGCTTTCACTAGGCACAAGTGCAACAAGATCCGGCAAGGGAGTGCAAGGGAGGAGACTAGATATAGGGAAGTGCACAGGTGGGAGCCAATTAAGCTAATTGGGAAGATTGGGCCAGGCACCATCATTGGTGCACTGGCCCTTTAAATCGCAGAGACCCGGCGCGCGCGCGCCCTAGGGAGCGGGGCCGCGCGCGCCGGGACAGGACCGAGGGAGAGCGAGTCAGGTACGGGGGCCGGGGTGCGCATCGCGAGCGGGCGCTATCCGCATCGCGAATCGCATCCCGGCTGAAGGCGGGACCGCAGCGCACCCGGTCAGTGGATCTGACCGGGGCGCTGCAACAACGAAGATGAGGCGAGCGCTCCGGGGAGGAACGGGGACCCGGAGCGCTCGGCGTAACAGTTACTATAGAAGGATATATATAAAGGATACTATAGAAGGATATATATATAAAGGATACTATAGAAGGATATATATACATATATATATATATATATAAAGGATACTATAGAAGGATATATATAAAGGATACTATAGAAGGATATATATAAAGGATACTATAGAAGGATATATATATAAAGGATACTATAGAAGGATATATATACATATATATATATATATAAAGGATACTATAGAAGGATATATATATATAAAGGATACTATAGGAGGATATATATATATAAAGGATACTATAGAAGGATATATATAAAGGATATTATAGGAGGATATATATATAAAAGATACTATAGGAGGATATATATAAAGGATATTATAGGAGGATATATATATAAAAGATACTATAGGAGGATATATATAAAGGATATTATAGGAGGATATATATATATATATATATATATATAAAGGATACTATAGAAGGATATATATACATATATATATATATAAAGGATACTATAGAAGGATATATATACATATATATATATATATAAAGGATACTATAGAAGGATATATATACATATATATATATGTATATATATATAAAGGATACTATAGAAGGATATATATATATATATATATATATATATATATATATATATATATAAAGGATACTATAGAAGGATATATATAAAGGTGACATCCCTGCCTCCTCTCCCACATGGATGCAGCAGAGCTGAGTGGGCGCGCGCCGGCTGTCAGAGCGGAGTGTGTCCAGCTCTTGTTTCGTCTCCGTTTACATGTTGGGAGTTCGGCTCCTTATGGCGCCTGTTGCTCTTTTTGGTCGGTCTGATGCCTATTTGTAGCAGCCGCCATCAACCCCTTCAGTAATAGCTTTCAATATTTAGAACTTCAGGATGAAGGAGTTTGTTTGATTTTTTTATTGTCTTTTTATCTGTGGTAAAAAAAAAAAAAGAAACACAGTTTGGGGTGAAAATAATTAAAAAAAACATAAAAAATAAAGTATTATTTGTTTTTGTTATTGTTTTGCATTTTAAATTGAAACCATTCTCTGTAAGGCATTAATAACGTATAACAAGTCAGTACGATCACAACTATACCGGATATGTACAGGTGTAATATTTGACTACTTTTGTACTGAATTCAGTACAGTCCTCTCTACCCCCTCCCTGCACTTATCTCTATGATCATACAGTTACAGCTGCACAGTCCTCTCTATCCCCTCCCTGCACTTATCTCTATGGTCATACAGTTACAGCTGCACAGTCCTCTCTACCCCCTCCCTGCACTTATCTCTATGATCATACAGTTACAGCTGCACAGTCCTCTCTATCCCCTCCCTGCACTTATCTCTATGGTCATACAGTTACAGCTGCACAGTCCTCTCTATCCCCTCCCTGCACTTATCTCTATGATCATAGAGAGAACTATGTGGTAATACAGATACAGCTGCACATTCCTCTCTATCCCCTCCCTGCACTCATCTCTATGATCATAGAGAGAACTGTGTGGTCATACAGATACAGCTGCACAGTTCTCTCTATCCCCTCCCTGCACTCATCTCTATGATCATAGAGAGAACTGTGTGGTCATACAGATACAGCTGCACAGTCCTCTCTATCCCCTCCCTGCACTCATCTCTATGATCATAGAGAGAACTGTGTGGTCATACAGATAAAGCTGCACAGTCCTCTCTATCCCCTCCCTGCACTTATCTCTATGATCATAGAGAGAACTGTGTGGTCATATAGTTACAGCTGCACAGTCCTCTCTATACTCTCCCTGCACTCATCTCTATGATCATAGACAGAACTGTGTGGTCATATAGTTACAGCTGCACAGTCTTCTCTATCCCCTCCCTGCACTCATCTCTATGATCATAGAGGGAACTGTGTGGTCATATAGTTACAGCTGCACAGTCCTCTCTATCCCCTCCCTGCACTCATCTCTATGATCATAGAGGGAACTGTGTGGTCATATAGTTACAGCTGCACAGTCCTCCCTATCCCCTCCCTGCACTCATCTCTATGATCATAGACAGACCTGTGTGGTCATACAGATACAGCTGCACAGTCCTCTCTATTCCCTCCCTGCACTCATCTCTATGATCATAAAGAGAACTGTGTGGTCATACAGATACAGCTGCACAGTCCTCACTATCCCCTCCCTGCACTCATCTCTACGATCATAGACAGAACTGTGTGGTCATATAGTTACAGCTGCACAGTCCTCTCTATCCCCTCCCTGCACTCATCTCTATGATCATAGAGAGAACTGTATGGTCATACAGATACAGCCGCACAGTCCTCTCTATCCCCTCCCTGCACTCATCTCTATGGTCAGAGAGAGAACTGTGTGGTCATACAGATACAGCTGCACAGTCCTCTCTATCCCCTCCCTGCACTCATCTTTATGATTGTAGAGAGAACTGTGTGGTCATATAGTTACAGCTGCACAGTCCTCTCTATCCTCTCCCTGCACTCATCTCTATGATCATAGAGAGAACTGTGTGGTCAAACAGTTACAGATGTACAGTCCTCTCTGTCCCCTCCCTCCACTCATCTGTATGATCATAGGGAGAACTCTGTGGTCATATAGTTACAGCTGCACAGTCCTCTCTATCCCCTCCCTGCACTTATCTCTATGATGATAGAGAGAACTATGTGGTCATACATATATGTGGCGTCCCAGTATGGGAGGTGTTACCCCGTGCTCCTGCTGTCCTGTCAGGCAGCCTCCTTCAGTGTCTCCAAGGCCCCCTGCACTTGTTTCCCCATTGTAAATATGTTTTACCATGTAAAATGTTTCTTTAAGAGTTCTACCATGTGATATGTCATGTGATTGTTACCCAGGAGGGACCAGTGACCAGGTGATCCCAGGGGTGACCTATGGGCTCCCTGCAGGTCTCCCCCATATAATGATCTATGGGCTCCCTGCAGGTCTTCCTCATATAATGATCTATGGGCTCCCTGCAGGTCTCCCCCATATAATGATCTATGGGCTCCCTGCAGGTCTCCCCCATATAATGATCTATGGGCTCCCTGCAGGTCTCCCCCATATAATGATCTATGGGCTCCCTGCAGGTCTCCCCATATAATGATCTATGGGCTCCCTGCAGGTCTCCCCCATATAATGATCTATGGGATCCCTGAAGGTCTACCCCCTATAAGCCCTGGGTGGAGCTCTGGGTATTAGGGTATTTCTCTAGTTACCCCTGCTGAGGGTTTGTTACAATGCACCAGTATAAAAACATATCAGCAAAACAAATCCCTCTGCTGTTACAATGTTTAAGATCAGGTAAAATGTATCAGATTATTCTGCATCACAAAGAGAATTGAGAAATGATTGTAACAATGATCAGTTCTCAGATTTTTGGCAGATTTTTCGGCAGGATGAAGAGATCTGGAAGGTTTTGAGAGATTGAGACACAAAATCTCTTAGATGTTTCAGAAGGTTTCATTCTAAAATGATTAAGCAGAGATTATAGAAGACTGAGCGCTCCTCTAAGTCGCTGCACAGACGCCGCTGCTGGTTAAGTCAGGAAGGTTAAACTAATAGCTGGAGACAGGGTGACGAAGAGTTAATTAGTTGCTGTTAGCCGGTGACCAGCACTAATTATTATCATTACCATAAGAGGCGACACATTATACTCACCGCCACATATCCATAGAAGGTAACAGAGGAGCACGAAGCGTGACGGGATAAATAAGATTATTAACCGCACAACGAGTGCGACCACAAGTGACTGTAACAGCGAGAAGAATCCGAAACAAGAGGGTAAAACCGTCGCCTGAGTCTGAGAGGAAGAATAATCACCCGAATTATTACATCATCACCCGGAATTATTACATCATCACCCCAAATTATTACATCATCACCAGGAATAATTATAACTACTATAATACTGCTCCTATATACAAGAATATAACTACTATAATACTGCTCTTATATACAAGAATATAACTACTATAATACTGCTCCTATATACAAGAATATAACTACTATAATACTGTTCCTATATACAAGAATATAACTACTATAATACTGCTCCTATATACAAGAATATAACTACTATAATACTGCCTCCTATATACAAGAATATAACTACTATAATACTGCTCCTATATACAAGAATATAACTACTATAATACTGCTCCTATATACAAGAATATAACTACTATAATACTGCTCCAATATACAAGAATATAACTACTATAATACTGCTCCTATATACAAGAATATAATTACTATAATACTGCTCCTATATACAAGAATATAACTACTATAATACTGCTCCTATATACAAGAATATAACTACTATAATACTGCTCCTATATACAAGAATATAACTACTATAATACTGCTCCTATATACAAGAGTATAACTACTATAATGCTGCTCCTATATACAAGAATATAACTACTATAATACTGCTCCTATATACAAGAGTATAACTACTATAATACTGCTCCTATATATAAGAATATAACTACTATAATACTGCCCCCTATATACAAGAATATAACTACTATAATACTGCCCCTATATACAAGAATATAACTACTATAATACTGCCCTTATATACAAGAATATAACTACTATAATACTGCTCCTATATACAAGAATATAACTACTATAATACTGCTCCTATATACAAGAATATAACTACTATAATACTGCCCTTATATACAAGAATATACCTACTATAATACTGCGCCTATATACAAGAATATAACTACTATAATACTGCTCCTATATACAAGAATATAACTACTATAATACTGCCTCCTAGCTGTGAGGTTGTGTGTCTGTGGTACACAGAAGTCCTCAGTATGGAAGCACTGCCAGTGCAAAGAAAGAAGATAAAGACTTGGATGTGAGTAAAGTAAAAGAAGAAGAAGAAAGTGTGTATGAGACAAGTGATGGTTCACAGTATGGGGAACAATCTAAAGATTCCAAGAAAGAAGCCTCTGTAAGAGACCACAGGTCTGCAGTTCAAGGCCATGTTGGTGCACAGGAGGTGAGTGGATCACATGGAGGTGCACAGGAGGTGAGTGGATCACATGGAGGTGCACAGGAGGTGAGTGGATCACATGTTGGTGCACAGGAGGTGAGTGGATCACAGGCAGCAGGTGTGCAGCTCCACTCTCCAGCACAGAGACAGAGGAGGACATCTCTGGAGAGACAGACCTTACAGGAGAACCTGCAGAAACAAGAGGTGGTCTCCAGCATGACCCGCTCAGGCCGCACAAGATCCCAGGTCGGAGGTTACACTGGTGAGGGGTCTATGGAGGTGACTCCTGGAAAAGCTGTGGTAAAGTCTGCTGGTGTTTGTAAAGTTGTTCCTGCTTCAGACTCTGATACAGCAGCTCATGGGTCTGATACATTCAAGGAGCCCAAGAGACTGTCCAGACCCCAACAACAGGGCAATGAGACCGCCCGGGCACCAGAGCTACAGCTGGCGGAGGAGATCCCTGCTCTGGTGAGGAGGATGGAGGAGCTCAAGCACCTGAAGGGTATGCTGCAGATGCAGATAGACTCTGTATACATGCTGAAGACCGCTAATCCCCAGTATAAGGCTCTCCATGATAAGAGACTGTACACACTGAGCATTGAGCTCGCTGACATTGTGAAGGAGATGGACTGTATCCTGGAAAAGTTGGGGCCGCTGGCAGAGTCTTATAGGAACCAGGAAAGATTCTCCCAATACCATCTGAACTTTGATGCAGAGCCCAGACCTGATGTGGAACCGGACATCACCCCGGAGGAGCCCCAGCAAGGGACAAGACCCCTCATACAGCCCGCACGGTTCTCTTTCCAAGATGGCGAGAAACAACAGCCACAGGAACCTGCAGCTGGGCCTGAGCAGGAGCAGAGACCATCAGAGGCACCACAAGTCCCAGAAGTCCCAGTTCGTCAGCAAGACATTGGACATTTTGAAGGTGATGGGGTAATGGAGCAGAGCTCTAATGTTGGGGCACGGACTGGGGGTGAGGACTGTGATAATGTTGGGGCACGGACTGGGGGTGAGGACTGTGATAATGTTGGGGCACGGACTGGGGGTGAGGACTGTGATAATGTTGGGGCACGGACTGGGGGTGCGGACTGTGATAATGTTGGGGCACGGACTGGGGGTGCGGACTGTGATGTTCCTGAGGGGTCGGTGGCTGGAGGGGGTGCACAATCTGTGTGGGATGTATTATCTGATAATGATATAGAGGTGGATGGGGAAGTTGATGTTGTACACAATACTGTGCAGGATTTCCCCCCTTTACCCACAAGTACTTCAGCTGTAGCAGGGCCCCCTAGAGTAGACCCCAACCCTGTAAGACAGGACACAGGTACCCTCCAGGTTCCTCCTAGAAATGCCTGGAGCCGTGGTGCTCCATCCTTCGCCTCCAGCGCCAATTACACTGGCCAGGCATTTAAAAGGAGGAACGTGGTGAGATTTCGGCACAGAGGTGCCAAGGAGGACCTTCCAGATAGGAGGTTTGTGGTGAGGGAGCTCCTGTGCCACCAGATGGGGTTTGTGCCAGCGGACATCTTGGCAGTAATAAACCTTCCAGATAGACAGGGCTATGATGTCAGCTTTAAGCTCATGTCTAATCTGGATAGGTTCTGGTCCAACTTCCCCAGGTTCAGAGACAGAGATGGATGGAGTAAATTTAGTTTTATTCCCATATCCAAGCCAGATACCGTCATCATAAACATCATCTTCTGGAATGAAGCTGTTCCTCCCCAGGACATTGTGGTGTGGCTCCGCAGACATTGTGACCTGGTGTCTGATCTCACCAAGAACAGAGATGATGACGGTATCTGGACTGGAGGGTGGAAGGTCTTGGTGAAGCTGCGCCAACATGGGAACATCACCCAACACCTACCCAACTCCTTCTTCATTGGGAGGGAAAAGGGCGTCTGCTTCTACCCCGGTCAGCCCAGAAAGTGTTTTAAATGTGGCAAACCTGGGCATCTGGCAAACGCCTGTACAGTAATAAAATGTAATTTGTGTGGTGAGACTGGTCATCTAAGTGGCGATTGCCAAAACATCAGGTGCAATCTATGCGGTGAGATCGGTCACCCTCACAGAGACTGTCCCAATGCCTGGCACAACATCTGCCGGGAGCTTCCTGATGAGGACCTAGTGGCGGGGGCAGAGGCTGTAGAGGAGGAGGCTTTGATGACTGGTTCTATAATAACAAGACAGGAGGTCCAGCCAGACAAGCATAACACTGCACCAACACCTCAGCAGTCAGAGAGAGCACAGGGGGACATGGAGGTTGTACCACAAGACCAGCAGCAGCCGGGGGTATCCTCTTCTGTGTCTCCATCTTTATCTGAAGAGAATAAGACCCAGCAAATAAAAAGAAGGAAAAAAGACACGTCCTCCCGTAGGCCCGAGAATGGCTATAGTACTGGCCAAAGTGTAAAAAAAAAGATTAATAATGGGGCAGGAGTGATGGTGGTGTCCAACAGATTTGAGGTTTTGTCAGAATCTGATGGAGATTTAGACATTGAATTTAAAAAAATAGAAGACGACTGTGACGGTGACACGAGGGACCAACCCCCAATAAAAAGAAAACCACAGACTGCAAAATCTAATGTAGAGTCAGACATGGAGACAGGAGGTGGACAACAGGACTCAGATTCTGACTTATGATGATGGGGTCAGGTCTCTGCTCTTTTCCTTGTGTTATATTATCATGGCTGGGTTTACTTTAAAACTTGTTTCAAGTAATGCAAACAGTATTAAAGTGAGGAGGACACGACACATAGTCTATGAGCATCTACAATATCTGGACGCAGATGTCATCTTTTTGCAGGAGACGCGCCTGACTACATTGGGACACTTACGTGAGGCTGAGAGGGAATGGACGTCTGGACCTTCTTTCTGGTCACTGGCTGTGGAACCTTATGCCGGGGTGGCCATACTGTTTAACACCATGGATGTGACAATACATAGGATGACAGAGGTCATCATGGGAAGGTGTCTAATCCTGGAGATCACTATCCATGGTAGAAGGCTCCGGCTCATAAATATCTATGGCCCACAGACAGTGACAGAAAGGGTCCAGTTGTTTGAAGAGGTCAAGCCGTATATGTTTACGTCTGTTCCTGTAGTCATGGCCGGGGATTTCAATGTCACTAGAACATCAGGTGACAGGTCCTCAGGTAGAGCGGTGGCCAGGGACTCCAGAGTCCTGAATAACATGATTTTACAGGCTGGTCTGAGTGATGTGTTCACATGGGGTGGTAGAAAGCCAAAACTCACGTACTCATGTTCTGGCAGGAGCAGTAGAATTGATATGGCGTTTGTGAGTCCTGCAGAAATGGTCAGTGAGATGTGTGAGAAAGTCGTCCCATATTCAGACCATATGGCCTTGGTTTTCTGTCTAGGAGCCGCTAAGCATCCAGATATTGGTAGGGGATTATGGAAGCTAAACTCCAGTATCTTGGAGGATGACTATGTCCAGAAATGTGTTCATTCCCTTATACAGGGTCAGCTAGAGAGGGTGGACTTCTATGATGATATGGCCGCCTGGTGGGAGGATGTCAAGGATGAGATCAGAACCCTCTTAAAGAGACTGTCCTTTAAAAAGGGGAAGAGTAAGTATGGCCAGTATCTCAAGCTGCGCAAAGAATTGGAGTCACTATATTCGGCGGGTGGGGACCAACAAAGGATAGACCGGCTGAAATCTGAGATAAGGCAGTATCAGTACAGCAGGTATACCTCCCTGGTTCTTGAACGGGATTATGGGTCTTTAGGGTCTCCTGATCCCTTTGAGAATTGCCGGGAGCGGGTGGCAAATAAATCTGTCACCGGTCTCACTGACTCCCAGGGTGTTTTGCAGGAATCTCGGGAGGGTATCCTGGGGGTGGTGAGATCGTACTATGCTGACTTGTTTCAGAGGAAGGTTTTGGATAGAGACAAGATGACCCAATTCTTGGAGACAACTCCGCTCCCTGATACTAATGATTTGGACTTTTCTCCTTTGACAGCAGAATTGACGGTGGCAGAGGTCAAAGAGGCCATTGATAAGTTACATCTGAAGAAGGCACCAGGTCCAGATGGGATAACAGCAGAATTCTATAAGACATTCAGAGACCTCTTGGCCCCAATCCTCGTGGATGTTTATACAAATTGTCTAAAAAGTCACCTGATGCCTCCATCCATGAGAGTGTCCTCGCTGATTCTGCTGTCTAAAGGTAAAGAGCCGAGTGACATCAAGAACTGGAGGCCAATTGCCCTCTTGAATGTCGACAGGAAGATTCTGGCAAAAATCCTGTTTTCTAGGTTAGTTTGTCTGTCCCCGGCACTGTTGGCAGGCTGTCAGTATGGCACAGTAAAAGGGCGGAACATCTCTGGGGCAGTGATCTCCATAAGGGAGATGTTTGAGAGATGTAAAGCCCTGAGGTGTGGGAGATATGTTGTGAGTCTTGACCAGGCTAAAGCCTTTGACAGAGTAGATCATGAGTATCTATGGGCCACTTTGTCAAAGTACGGTATTCCGGGACAATTCATCGATTGGCTGAAGACTTTGTATTGTGAGGCCGAGAGCTTTCCTCTGATCAATGGTTGGCAGGGTGACACCTTCAGGGTTGAGGCGGGGGTGAGACAAGGTTGCCCACTGAGCCCGCTGCTGTATGTATTTGCCTTAGACCCGTTTCTGAGGTCACTGCAGGAGTGTGGTTTTCAGGGGGTGCCGGTCCCCCACTGCCTGCCCCTGAGTGTTGTTGCCTACGCGGATGATGTGACTGTAGTGATATCTGAGCCTCGTGAGGTGGAGATGTTGTCTGCGGCCATCAGAAGTTACTCGGAGGCCTCAGGGTCTCTGGTCAACCTTGAGAAGAGTCAAGCTCTCTGGGTATCAGATACTGATCCAGACTTTGATCTGCCCCAATTTGTGAGAGCCTCCTCCTATATTAAAATCCTAGGGGTCAAATTCGGGAGGGACGATAATGCCAAATTAAATTGGGAAGAGAAGTTGGAAGCCGGAAATGCAAAGGTTCAGCGGTGGAAGAACTGGAGGCTGACCTATAGAGAAAGGGTTACAATGTTGAAGACTTACCTGGTCCCCGTCTTCTTATATGTCTCTGTCGTTTTTCCTTTGCCAGAATCTTTTTCCGCTCGGCTCTTTAGCCTGTTCTTCCAGATGTTTTGGGGGAACAGGTTGAACCCAATAAAAAGAGGGATCACCTACCTACAGAGGAGAGAGGGTGGGATGGATATGCTGAATCCAAGGGTGTTCTTTGACTCCATGTTTCTAAAAGTAAATTTTGGTTGCCTGGACTCAAACAACAGCTCCCTGTGGGCGAATAGTATCAGGGACTGGATATTGCCTTTTGCAGAGTCTTGGGTGCGAGGCGGCAGTCTCAAGAGGGGGAGATGGACGCGTGACTACCTCCCCCCGTATCTGGAATACGGGCTCAGATGTCTGAAGAGATGGCGCATTGAGAAGTCCTATATAGAGAGCAAGTCCCGTAAGGACCTTTATGTCAGGGTGTGTAAGTCCTTCTTCTGTTTGCAGCCAGCTCTGAGGGACTGTACGACTGCCATGTTACAGGTCAGCCTGAGGCTCCTGAATAGTGTGAGGCTACCGAAAAAACTCCATGACATCGCGTGGCTGTCCTTACACGGGAAACTGTTTGTCAGGGGAAATTTAAGATACCTAAGTGTGTCTGATCGCCAGTGTCCCCTGGGGTGTCAGGAGGAGGAGACAATGGCGCATTTTATATCTGAGTGCTGGGGAGGGCGACACATATGGCAGACTATATCCGGAAAGTTAAAGATCCCGAGACTACAGACCCTAAAATACCCGGAAATCATTTACGGTGTACCATCTACTGTGAGTGGCATTGACCAGGAGACCTTATACATCATCATATCTGTCATAAAGTATTATCACTGGCACACCAGAACCAGAGTCTCCATGTACAGCGAACCCTTCCATGATAGGAGAGCAGTAGACCTGATCCTGACAGAACTGAGGTGGATAAAATGTTTGGAGGTCAGGAAGGATGAAAAAAATCGTTCATTATGGAGGAATGTGTATATATAGATTGATTCGCCTTTATGGCATATATATATATATATATATTATTATTATTTTTCTCCATTAGAAGCAATGGACTCTTTCTAAGTTATTATTAAGTTTATTTTGTATTACAAGTGTATGATTTGATATTTGATTATTATTTTGTTGTTATTTTTTTTGGTCGAATAGACTGTAACATTTCTGTTTGTTTTTTATTAATAAAAATTGCCTCCTATATACAAGAATATAACTACTATAATACTGCCCCCTATATACAAGAATATAACTACTATAATACTGCTCCTATATACAAGAATATATCTACTATAATACTGCTCCTATATACAAGAATATAACTACTATAATACTGCTCCTATATACAAGAATATATCTACTATAATACTGCTCCTATATACAAGAATATATCTACTATAATACTGCTCCTGTATACAAGAATATAACTACTATAATACTGCCCCCTATATACAAGAATATAACTACTATAATACTGCTCCTATATATAAGAATATTACTACTATAATACTGCTCCTATATACAAGAATATAACTACTATAATACTGCTCCTATATACAAGAATATAACTATTATAATACTGCTCCTATATACAAGAATATAACTACTATAATACTGCCCCCTATATACAAGAATATAACTACTATAATACTGCCCCCTATATACAAGAATATAACTACTATAATACTGCTCCTATATACAAGAATATAACTACTATAATACTGCTCCTATATACAAGAATATAACTACTATAATACTGCCCCCTATATACAAGAATATAACTACTATAATACTGCTCCTATATATAAGAATATTACTACTATAATACTGCTCCTATATACAAGAATATAACTACTATAATACTGCTCCTATATACAAGAATATAACTATTATAATACTGCTCCTATATACAAGAATATAACTACTATAATACTGCCTCTATATACAAGAATATAACTACTATAATACTGCTCCTATATATAAGAATATAACTACTATAATACTGCTCCTATATACAAGAATATAACTACTATAATACTGCCCCCTATATACAAGAATATAACTACTATAATACTGCCTCCTATATACAAGAATATAACTACTATAATACTGCCTCCTATATACAAGAATATAACTACTATAATACTGTCTCCTATATACAAGAATATAACTACTATAATACTGCCCCCTATATACAAGAATATAACTACTATAATACTGCTCCTATATACAAGAATATAACTACTATAATACTGCCTCCTATATACAAGAATATAACTACTATAATACTGCTCCTATATACAAGAATATAACTACTATAATACTGCTCCTATATACAAGAATATAACTATTATAATACTGCTCCTATATACAAGAATATAACTACTATAATACTGCCTCTATATACAAGAATATAACTACTATAATACTGCTTCTATATATAAGAATATAACTACTATAATACTGCTCCTATATACAAGAATATAACTACTATAATACTGCCCCCTATATACAAGAATATAACTACTATAATACTGCCTCCTATATACAAGAATATAACTACTATAATACTGCCTGCTATATACAAGAATATAACTACTATAATACTGTCTCCTATATACAAGAATATAACTACTATAATACTGCTCCTATATACAAGAATATAACTACTATAATACTGTCTCCTATATACAATAATATAACTACTATAATACTGCTCCTATATACAAGAATATAACTACTATAATACTGCCCCTATATACAAGAATATAATTACTATAATACTGCTCCTATATACAAGAATATAACTACTATAATACTGCTCCTATATACAAGAATATAACTACTATAATACTGTCTCCTATATACAATAATATAACTACTATAATACTGCTCCTATATACAAGAATATAACTACTATAATACCGCTCCTATATACAAGAATATATCTACTATAATACTGCTCTTATATACAAGAATATAACTACTATAATACTGCTCCTATATACAAGAATATAACTACTATAATACTGCTCCTATATACAAGAATATAACTACTATAATACTGCTCCTATATACAAGAATATATCTACTATAATACTGCTCTTATATACAAGAATATAACTACTATAATACCGCCCCCTACAGTGTTTTATATGGGTGTGTTCTGTGCCCACGTTCTCTATATGACGGTATAATTCCCTGTAATAATCCGTGGCTGACATCCCAGACGTTGAGGTGTCGGTAGTTTAGCGCCGGCTCTTACACCTCGCTATATTACAGGACACATTGTTTATCGCCATGGTGATGCTGTTTATTTTTTCATTAGAAGTTTACGAGTTTCGGTCGTGACATTTTCCCACTTTCCTGCCAAGAATAATCGGCGGATGACACTTGTCAAAATACGTCTCAAATTAAAATTGTATTTAAAGTAATAAGTTATTAGTTTGTGAAGGCAGAAAGTGGCGGCGCTGAGAGTCACGTAGGAGGCGAGGAGTTCGCGGCGGATTCTTCTGTCTCTTCCGCAGGATGATGGATGCTCAAACCTCCTGGTGACAAAACTCCAACAATGTATTTTTAGACCCAAAACACAAAGTTGTGTGTTAGTGCAAACTTAGACAGACGTGAAATGCGTCAGATTCATCGCAACGTATCCGGTGGAACGATAACTCTGGTGCATCTGAAAAACTTGTCATTAAGGTTTACACTGACTATTATTTGGCTTAAACCGACCATCTAATGTGTGGGGGCCCATGACTCCCCCAAGAGCAGATGGCAAAGGAACAAATCAGGCATGTTGGATTTCCACTCCAACTTCCTATAAAGAATGCATGCTCAGCCCAGCAGAGGGTGCATGTATATGGCCAACAGCTATGTTATGTGTGGGGCCCAGTATGGGTGAATCAGAGTAAATCCTGACCAGACTCTTCAAAGATACAGTAAGTGTCCTGCTGACCCCGCCCACACAGGATGAGTGTCAGCTGACCCCGCCCACACAGGATGAGTCTCAGCTGACCCCGCCCACACAGGATGAGTGTCAGCTGACCCCGCCCACACAGGATGAGTGTCAGCTGACCCCGCCCACACAGGATGAGTGTCAGCTGACCCCGCCCACACAGGATGAGTGTCAGCTGACCCCGCCCACACAGGATGAGTGTCAGCTGACCCCGCCCACACAGGATGAGTGTCAGCTGACCCCGCTCACACAGGATGAGTGTCAGCTGACCCCGCTCACACAGGATGAGTGTCAGCTGACCCCGCTCACACAGGATGAGTGTCAGCTGACCCCGCTCACACAGGATGAGTGTCAGCTGACCCCGCTCACACAGGATGAGTGTCAGCTGACCCCACTCACACAGGATGAGTGTCAGCTGACCCCGCTCACACAGGATGAGTGTCAGCTGACCCCGCTCACACAGGATGAGTGTCAGCTGACCCCGCTCACACAGGAGGATTGACAAACTTCTCAATGTGCACACAGGTGCAGGAAAAACAGGTTAACATCCTGCCTGGGTGGGGCCAGGTGTTCATTATCCTGTGTGGGTGGGGCAAGCTATCCATCATCTTGGGAGGGTGGGGTCAGCTTTCAATCAGTCTATGTAGGTTAGGCCAGCTGTCAATCAGTCTATGTGGGCGGGGCCAGCTCTCAATCAGTCTATGCAGGTAGGGTCAGATGTCAATCAGTCTATGTAGGTTTGGTCAGCTGTCAGTCTATGTGGGTTGGGTCAGCTGTCAATCAATCTTTGAAGGGTAGGTCAGCTGTTAGCCAGTTTATGTAGGCAGGGTCAGCTGTCAATCAGTCTATGCAGGCGGGGTCAGCCGTCAATCAGTCTATCTATGTAGGCAGGGTCAGCTGTCAATAAGTATATGTAGGCAGGGTCAGCTGTCAATCAGTATTTGTTGACAGGGTCAGCTGTCAGTTAGTCTATGTTGGTTAGGTCAGCTGTCAGTCAGTCTATGTAGGCAGGGTCAGCTGTCAGTCAGTCTATGTAGGCAGGGTCAGCTGTCAGTCAGTCTATGTAGGCAGGGTCAGCTGTCAATCAGTCTATGTTGGCAGGGTCAGCTGTCAATCAGTATATGTTGGCAGGGTCAGCTGTCAATCAGTATATGTTGGCAGGGTCAGCTGTCAATCAGTGTACGTTGGCAGGGTCAGCTGTCAGTCAGTCTATGTTGGCAGGGTCAGCTGTCAGTCAGTCTATGTTGCTTAGGTCAGCTGTCAATCAGTTTATGTAGGCGGGGTCAGCTGTCAGTCTATGTAGGCAGGGTCAGCTGTCAATCAGTCTATGTAGGCAGGGTCAGCTGTCAGTCAGTATATGTTGGCAGGGTCAGCTGTCAGTCAGTCTATGTAGGCAGGGTCAGCTGTCAATCAGTATATGTTGGCAGGGTCAGCTGTCAATCAGTATATGTTGGCAGGGTCAGCTGTCAGTCAGTCTATGTTGGTTAGGTCAGCTGTCAATCAGTATATGTTGTCAGGGTCAGCTGTCAGTCAGTCTATGTTGCTTAGGTCAGCTGTCAATCAGTATATGTTGGCAGGGTCAGCTGTCAATCAGTATATGTTGGCAGGGTCAGCTGTCAGTCAGTCTATGTTGGTTAGGTCAGCTGTCAATCAGTCTATGTAGGCGGGGTCAGCTGTCAGTCAGTATATGTTGGTTAGGTCAGCTGTCAATCAGTCTATGTAGGCGGGGTCATCTGTCAATCAATATATTCGCTATATATTCGCAATTACGAATATTCACTTTTTTCCGCATATGTGAATATTTGCATATTCCTTCTTTTCACTTGTGGGCCAATTAGAATGATACAAATACTTGTCAGAGGTCATCAGCAACATCCCGAGCAACCAATAGGAAAGTTACCCCCCCCCCCTCCCCTCACTGTTTTCTTCCTTGAATACACTCATATGCGAATATAACGAATACCTGAAATTCGCGGATATAGGACGAATATTCATCTGTATATTTGCGAAATATTGCGAATTTGAATATGGGCAATGCCGCTCATGACTACTTGTGATGTCACTTGTCACCGTCTTCACCGTATGCACCAGTCGGATCAGGATGAATAACGCTCCAGGGCGTCGCTGTTATTGAAGCCCCTCGAGGCCGATGAGAGAAGGAAATGTCTCCAGATATCATTGTGCGACCTTCATCCCTTCTTCTCACAAAGTATCTGCCCCCCACAAGTCACCTCTGCGCGCTCACATTGGCGTCCTGGTGACGCGATCCATCAATAGCTCATTATCGGCCTTTCTGCCACGTCCACCAAAAACACAGGCAATTAATAGGAGTTCCCATAAATAGAGGCAACAATTACATAGGAGGGAAAAAACTCCTTCCTAGCGAACATTTAATCCTACTTTAATCCTAGTCATTAGGAATTAGGCATGCCGCGCTGCCCGGCCGTGCTTCTAAATTACAATCAAACAGTTACCAATTACACAAATTATTGACGCTAGATCCTCTTTTCAACTGCAAATTAAGGCTATTAAGAAAGGCGCCTTTTTAATGCAAAAGTGACTAATTAACCAACGGATGGGAAATCGTCGGCCCAGATATCAAAAAAGTGCTCGGCGCACATTGCGGAAACACAAGGGAACCAATTAGTTTAATTATCAAAACAGCTAATTAAAATTGCACAGTTCCTAATTACTTCTTTGCTTTTCCCTCTAATTGACAGCATGGAGATAAATGGGCTGCAGGAAAAAAAAAACAATTCCAGAGAAACTTGAGGAGCGGAATATTCTGCTGACTTTATCTGTGTCTGTGCGGCCCCGGAACGTGCCAAATTAATGACCTTAATTCTCCGACTGTTTCCACTGGGGGGGGGGGGGAGCCCCCCTTCTACTGCAGCTGTGCACCCCTCATGTGACTGCCCACCCTCCCCTCATGTGGATCTACCCCTCCCAATACTGCTGTGCACCCCCTCATGTACCCATACACCCCCCTTCTACTGCAGCTGTGCACCCCCCATGTGACTGTGCACCCTCCCCTCATGTGGATCTACCCCTCCCAATACTGCTGTGCACCCCCTCATGTACCCATACACCCCCCTTCTACTGCAGCTGTGCACCCCTCATGTGACTGCCCACCCTCCCCTCATGTGGATCTACCCCTCCCAATGCTGCTGTGCACCCCCCATGTGACTGTGCACCCCCCTCCTACTGCAGCTGTGCACCCCCCATGCTACTGTGCAGCCCCTCATGTACCTGCACCCCCCCTCCTGCTGAAGCTGTGCACCCCCCATGTGACTGTGCACCCCTCTCTGTGTGGCTGTGTACCTCCTAATATTTCTGTGTCCCCCTCCCCATGTGACTATGCCCCCCCATGCAGTTGTGTCTCCCCCTCCCATGTGACTATGCCCCCCCATGCAGTTGTGTCCCCCTCCCCATGTGACTATGCCCCCCATGCAGTTGTGTCTCCTCCTCCCCATGTGACTATGCCCCCCCATGCAGTTGTGTCTCCCCTCCCCATGTGACTATGCCCCCCCATGCAGTTGTGTCCCCCTCCCCATGTGACTATGCCCCCCCATGCAGTTGTGTCCCCCT
>NW_026609807.1:0-24310 GCF_029499605.1 Hyla sarda
ATTAGACGAAAAAAAAGAAGAAAAAGAAGAATAATACGCCCAGAAAAGAGGCGAAAAGGAGAAAAACGTAAAAAAACGTGAAAAAAAAGTAAGAGGAAGAGAAGGGAAAAAAAGGTGGAAATGGGTTTAAAAGTGATTTCGGCGGAGAATATATATATATATATATATATATATATATATATATATATATATATGCGCACACACACACATAGATATAAACGTATTCTCCGTTGAGATATTGCAGCCGCTGCTGTGTCCAGGCCCAGGAGCCTTAGCACTGTGCTGTGATGTCACTCAATACCACTGACATCACTAGGTGTAAACAACATCTCTCCTTTGCTGTGTATGTGACTATGGAGCTGTTTGGTGATGTCGTCTATTACGGCCTTCATAGAAGCAACAGGAGATTGTTGCATCCATCTTGAACCCTCAGAACTACAGTGCTATGATGTCACTCACTTCCACAGGCCTTGCAGAGTGTAAACAACAACAACCCAGCTTTGTTGTGTATGTAACCAAAGGGATTTGTGATGTCACCTAGAACCTTCACAGCAGCGACAGCTTTATGAGGAGCATCAGCACTGCTCTGCCTGAGCAGAACCATCACCGCCATAGGTTGTCAAATAACCCGGATTTAACCCACACAGGTAAGTCCAATGGGGTGCAGGCATGTCCTCTATGCTTACAGCTTCCCGTGGGTGTTGGTTTGATACCGTTTGGGGACAGCCAAGGAGGCATCTGCAGGCAACAAAGGTAGGTGTGTGCTTGTGTGTGTGTTTCCTATGCAGATCCTAAGCCCAGTGTCACATGCAAGTAGGAGGAGTAAGAAGGGTTCCTGGCAAATCCGGGTTATGGATTGCATTTAAAAAGGCCCCGTGGGAGTGCAATGGGCCCCTGTCTTGCTGCTTAGCAATAATGGTATGGGTTTAGGTTCTGCTGTGTGTACTGGTGGTTGACTGCCCCCCAGCCCAGAGTGTGCATGGAAAATTGTCTGGCAGCCTCCCTGACAGCAAGCAGTGATAGTGCCCATGAAGGGGACCTTGTTGGGCCCGCCCCTTTCACGGTTATCGCTTCTCGGCCTTTTGGCTAAGATCAAGTGTAGTATCTGTTCTTATCAGTTTAATATCTGATACGTCCCCTATCTGGGGACCATATATTAAATGGATTTTTGAGAACGGGGGCCGATTTCGAAGCTTGCTTCCGTCGCCCTATGCATTGACCCGATATGGCAGTATCTTCGGGTACAGTGCACCACCCCCTTACAGGGTTAAAAAGAAAGATTCCTACTTTCATTGCTACCTGCTTGCTGGCTAGCCAGCTAGCCAGCCCTGTGGGCCTTGCTGCTGCTGCAGCCAAAAAACAAAAGGTGGTGCTGCTGCTGCTTCTGCTGCTTCTGCTTCTGCTTGTGTCTGGCCCCTGTTGGAGCGTCCAGGCACAGGACTTCTGCTGCTGCTGACTAAATGGCCTCCTTAATTGGATCATTTGAGTAGCCAGCACACCTGTGCAGGTAGGGCATGACATGATAGGCAGCTGCCTTGATAGCGGGTGGGTGCTGAATGTTCCTAATTGACAAAATAAGATTAATGCTTATGAAGAAATATAAAATCTCATCCCTTCCCCAATATCGCGCCACACCCCTACCCCTTAATTCCCTGGTTGAACGTGATGGACATATGTCTTTTTTCGACCGTACTAACTATGTAACTATGTAACATAACATGGGGGGGGGGGGGGGGGGTCTCCTGGCTGTTCACACAGGTGTGTCATTGCTGTACATTGACCATGCATTGCTTCTGTGGTATTGCAAAGGCAAAGACAAATGCTTCCAGCCATCCATTGCACTAATGGATTGGTCATCAGCTGGCTGTCTATGTCCCGCATCAATATAGACCAAAGTACAGAGGGTTAGGCTATGCTATTGTGCACCTACCTGATGCATCAGAAGGTGCGAGGCCCTTGCTAAATTCTGTGCACAGACTTTGAGATCTATGCTTTAGACTGTATCTAAACCTGCTCCAACATGGACTGACATTCTGGCCTACTTTCAGCCGATGCGACTTGTCTGTCGCTGAACAGTCGCTTTTTATGTATTCAGCACCTATGTATAATGTTGTAAAAATGCTCTAGAAGCTAAAGTCGCAGAAATGTCACACATATTTGGCCTGCAACTTTCTGTGCGACAAATTCAGACAGGAAAAATCAGTATAAATCCTTAGAAAATTATCCCCCAGTGTCTCCATCTGCTGGCGGTATTGAATAAGCATTGCTGCACTGATGGGGTATGCATTAGACGAAAAAAAAGAAGAAAAAGAAGAATAATACGCCCAGAAAAGAGGCGAAAAGGAGAAAAACGTAAAAAAACGTGAAAAAAAAGTAAGAGGAAGAGAAGGGAAAAAAAGGTGGAAATGGGTTTAAAAGTGATTTCGGCGGAGAAATATATATATATATATATATATATATATATATATATATATATATGCGCACACACACACATAGATATAAACGTATTCTCCGTTGAGATATTGCAGCCGCTGCTGTGTCCAGGCCCAGGAGCCTTAGCACTGTGCTGTGATGTCACTCAATACCACTGACATCACTAGGTGTAAACAACATCTCTCCTTTGCTGTGTATGTGACTATGGAGCTGTTTGGTGATGTCGTCTATTACGGCCTTCATAGAAGCAACAGGAGATTGTTGCATCCATCTTGAACCCTCAGAACTACAGTGCTATGATGTCACTCACTTCCACAGGCCTTGCAGAGTGTAAACAACAACAACCCAGCTTTGTTGTGTATGTAACCAAAGGGATTTGTGATGTCACCTAGAACCTTCACAGCAGCGACAGCTTTATGAGGAGCATCAGCACTGCTCTGCCTGAGCAGAACCATCACCGCCATAGGTTGTCAAATAACCCGGATTTAACCCACACAGGTAAGTCCAATGGGGTGCAGGCATGTCCTCTATGCTTACAGCTTCCCGTGGGTGTTGGTTTGATACCGTTTGGGGACAGCCAAGGAGGCATCTGCAGGCAACAAAGGTAGGTGTGTGCTTGTGTGTGTGTTTCCTATGCAGATCCTAAGCCCAGTGTCACATGCAAGTAGGAGGAGTAAGAAGGGTTCCTGGCAAATCCGGGTTATGGATTGCATTTAAAAAGGCCCCGTGGGAGTGCAATGGGCCCCTGTCTTGCTGCTTAGCAATAATGGTATGGGTTTAGGTTCTGCTGTGTGTACTGGTGGTTGACTGCCCCCCAGCCCAGAGTGTGCATGGAAAATTGTCTGGCAGCCTCCCTGACAGCAAGCAGTGATAGTGCCCATGAAGGGGACCTTGTTGGGCCCGCCCCTTTCACGGTTATCGCTTCTCGGCCTTTTGGCTAAGATCAAGTGTAGTATCTGTTCTTATCAGTTTAATATCTGATACGTCCCCTATCTGGGGACCATATATTAAATGGATTTTTGAGAACGGGGGCCGATTTCGAAGCTTGCTTCCGTCGCCCTATGCATTGACCCGATATGGCAGTATCTTCGGGTACAGTGCACCACCCCCTTACAGGGTTAAAAAGAAAGATTCCTACTTTCATTGCTACCTGCTTGCTGGCTAGCCAGCTAGCCAGCCCTGTGGGCCTTGCTGCTGCTGCAGCCAAAAAACAAAAGGTGGTGCTGCTGCTGCTTCTGCTGCTTCTGCTTCTGCTTGTGTCTGGCCCCTGTTGGAGCGTCCAGGCACAGGACTTCTGCTGCTGCTGACTAAATGGCCTCCTTAATTGGATCATTTGAGTAGCCAGCACACCTGTGCAGGTAGGGCATGACATGATAGGCAGCTGCCTTGATAGCGGGTGGGTGCTGAATGTTCCTAATTGACAAAATAAGATTAATGCTTATGAAGAAATATAAAATCTCATCCCTTCCCCAATATCGCGCCACACCCCTACCCCTTAATTCCCTGGTTGAACGTGATGGACATATGTCTTTTTTCGACCGTACTATATGTAACTATGTAACATAACATGGGGGGGGGGGGGGGGGTCTCCTGGCTGTTCACACAGGTGTGTCATTGCTGTACATTGACCATGCATTGCTTCTGTGGTATTGCAAAGGCAAAGACAAATGCTTCCAGCCATCCATTGCACTAATGGATTGGTCATCAGCTGGCTGTCTATGTCCCGCATCAATATAGACCAAAGTACAGAGGGTTAGGCTATGCTATTGTGCACCTACCTGATGCATCAGAAGGTGCGAGGCCCTTGCTAAATTCTGTGCACAGACTTTGAGATCTATGCTTTAGACTGTATCTAAACCTGCTCCAACATGGACTGACATTCTGGCCTACTTTCAGCCGATGCGACTTGTCTGTCGCTGAACAGTCGCTTTTTATGTATTCAGCACCTATGTATAATGTTGTAAAAATGCTCTAGAAGCTAAAGTCGCAGAAATGTCACACATATTTGGCCTGCAACTTTCTGTGCGACAAATTCAGACAGGAAAAATCAGTATAAATCCTTAGAAAATTATCCCCCAGTGTCTCCATCTGCTGGCGGTATTGAATAAGCATTGCTGCACTGATGGGGTATGCATTAGACGAAAAAAAAGAAGAAAAAGAAGAATAATACGCCCAGAAAAGAGGCGAAAAGGAGAAAAACGTAAAAAAACGTGAAAAAAAAGTAAGAGGAAGAGAAGGGAAAAAAAGGTGGAAATGGGTTTAAAAGTGATTTCGGCGGAGAAATATATATATATATATATATATATATATATATATATATATATATATATATGCGCACACACACACATAGATATAAACGTATTCTCCGTTGAGATATTGCAGCCGCTGCTGTGTCCAGGCCCAGGAGCCTTAGCACTGTGCTGTGATGTCACTCAATACCACTGACATCACTAGGTGTAAACAACATCTCTCCTTTGCTGTGTATGTGACTATGGAGCTGTTTGGTGATGTCGTCTATTACGGCCTTCATAGAAGCAACAGGAGATTGTTGCATCCATCTTGAACCCTCAGAACTACAGTGCTATGATGTCACTCACTTCCACAGGCCTTGCAGAGTGTAAACAACAACAACCCAGCTTTGTTGTGTATGTAACCAAAGGGATTTGTGATGTCACCTAGAACCTTCACAGCAGCGACAGCTTTATGAGGAGCATCAGCACTGCTCTGCCTGAGCAGAACCATCACCGCCATAGGTTGTCAAATAACCCGGATTTAACCCACACAGGTAAGTCCAATGGGGTGCAGGCATGTCCTCTATGCTTACAGCTTCCCGTGGGTGTTGGTTTGATACCGTTTGGGGACAGCCAAGGAGGCATCTGCAGGCAACAAAGGTAGGTGTGTGCTTGTGTGTGTGTTTCCTATGCAGATCCTAAGCCCAGTGTCACATGCAAGTAGGAGGAGTAAGAAGGGTTCCTGGCAAATCCGGGTTATGGATTGCATTTAAAAAGGCCCCGTGGGAGTGCAATGGGCCCCTGTCTTGCTGCTTAGCAATAATGGTATGGGTTTAGGTTCTGCTGTGTGTACTGGTGGTTGACTGCCCCCCAGCCCAGAGTGTGCATGGAAAATTGTCTGGCAGCCTCCCTGACAGCAAGCAGTGATAGTGCCCATGAAGGGGACCTTGTTGGGCCCGCCCCTTTCACGGTTATCGCTTCTCGGCCTTTTGGCTAAGATCAAGTGTAGTATCTGTTCTTATCAGTTTAATATCTGATACGTCCCCTATCTGGGGACCATATATTAAATGGATTTTTGAGAACGGGGGCCGATTTCGAAGCTTGCTTCCGTCGCCCTATGCATTGACCCGATATGGCAGTATCTTCGGGTACAGTGCACCACCCCCTTACAGGGTTAAAAAGAAAGATTCCTACTTTCATTGCTACCTGCTTGCTGGCTAGCCAGCTAGCCAGCCCTGTGGGCCTTGCTGCTGCTGCAGCCAAAAAACAAAAGGTGGTGCTGCTGCTGCTTCTGCTGCTTCTGCTTCTGCTTGTGTCTGGCCCCTGTTGGAGCGTCCAGGCACAGGACTTCTGCTGCTGCTGACTAAATGGCCTCCTTAATTGGATCATTTGAGTAGCCAGCACACCTGTGCAGGTAGGGCATGACATGATAGGCAGCTGCCTTGATAGCGGGTGGGTGCTGAATGTTCCTAATTGACAAAATAAGATTAATGCTTATGAAGAAATATAAAATCTCATCCCTTCCCCAATATCGCGCCACACCCCTACCCCTTAATTCCCTGGTTGAACGTGATGGACATATGTCTTTTTTCGACCGTACTAACTATGTAACTATGTAACATAACATGGGGGGGGGGGGGGTCTCCTGGCTGTTCACACAGGTGTGTCATTGCTGTACATTGACCATGCATTGCTTCTGTGGTATTGCAAAGGCAAAGACAAATGCTTCCAGCCATCCATTGCACTAATGGATTGGTCATCAGCTGGCTGTCTATGTCCCGCATCAATATAGACCAAAGTACAGAGGGTTAGGCTATGCTATTGTGCACCTACCTGATGCATCAGAAGGTGCGAGGCCCTTGCTAAATTCTGTGCACAGACTTTGAGATCTATGCTTTAGACTGTATCTAAACCTGCTCCAACATGGACTGACATTCTGGCCTACTTTCAGCCGATGCGACTTGTCTGTCGCTGAACAGTCGCTTTTTATGTATTCAGCACCTATGTATAATGTTGTAAAAATGCTCTAGAAGCTAAAGTCGCAGAAATGTCACACATATTTGGCCTGCAACTTTCTGTGCGACAAATTCAGACAGGAAAAATCAGTATAAATCCTTAGAAAATTATCCCCCAGTGTCTCCATCTGCTGGCGGTATTGAATAAGCATTGCTGCACTGATGGGGTATGCATTAGACGAAAAAAAAGAAGAAAAAGAAGAATAATACGCCCAGAAAAGAGGCGAAAAGGAGAAAAACGTAAAAAAACGTGAAAAAAAAGTAAGAGGAAGAGAAGGGAAAAAAAGGTGGAAATGGGTTTAAAAGTGATTTCGGCGGAGAATATATATATATATATATATATATATATATATATATATATATATATGCGCACACACACACATAGATATAAACGTATTCTCCGTTGAGATATTGCAGCCGCTGCTGTGTCCAGGCCCAGGAGCCTTAGCACTGTGCTGTGATGTCACTCAATACCACTGACATCACTAGGTGTAAACAACATCTCTCCTTTGCTGTGTATGTGACTATGGAGCTGTTTGGTGATGTCGTCTATTACGGCCTTCATAGAAGCAACAGGAGATTGTTGCATCCATCTTGAACCCTCAGAACTACAGTGCTATGATGTCACTCACTTCCACAGGCCTTGCAGAGTGTAAACAACAACAACCCAGCTTTGTTGTGTATGTAACCAAAGGGATTTGTGATGTCACCTAGAACCTTCACAGCAGCGACAGCTTTATGAGGAGCATCAGCACTGCTCTGCCTGAGCAGAACCATCACCGCCATAGGTTGTCAAATAACCCGGATTTAACCCACACAGGTAAGTCCAATGGGGTGCAGGCATGTCCTCTATGCTTACAGCTTCCCGTGGGTGTTGGTTTGATACCGTTTGGGGACAGCCAAGGAGGCATCTGCAGGCAACAAAGGTAGGTGTGTGCTTGTGTGTGTGTTTCCTATGCAGATCCTAAGCCCAGTGTCACATGCAAGTAGGAGGAGTAAGAAGGGTTCCTGGCAAATCCGGGTTATGGATTGCATTTAAAAAGGCCCCGTGGGAGTGCAATGGGCCCCTGTCTTGCTGCTTAGCAATAATGGTATGGGTTTAGGTTCTGCTGTGTGTACTGGTGGTTGACTGCCCCCCAGCCCAGAGTGTGCATGGAAAATTGTCTGGCAGCCTCCCTGACAGCAAGCAGTGATAGTGCCCATGAAGGGGACCTTGTTGGGCCCGCCCCTTTCACGGTTATCGCTTCTCGGCCTTTTGGCTAAGATCAAGTGTAGTATCTGTTCTTATCAGTTTAATATCTGATACGTCCCCTATCTGGGGACCATATATTAAATGGATTTTTGAGAACGGGGGCCGATTTCGAAGCTTGCTTCCGTCGCCCTATGCATTGACCCGATATGGCAGTATCTTCGGGTACAGTGCACCACCCCCTTACAGGGTTAAAAAGAAAGATTCCTACTTTCATTGCTACCTGCTTGCTGGCTAGCCAGCTAGCCAGCCCTGTGGGCCTTGCTGCTGCTGCAGCCAAAAAACAAAAGGTGGTGCTGCTGCTGCTTCTGCTGCTTCTGCTTCTGCTTGTGTCTGGCCCCTGTTGGAGCGTCCAGGCACAGGACTTCTGCTGCTGCTGACTAAATGGCCTCCTTAATTGGATCATTTGAGTAGCCAGCACACCTGTGCAGGTAGGGCATGACATGATAGGCAGCTGCCTTGATAGCGGGTGGGTGCTGAATGTTCCTAATTGACAAAATAAGATTAATGCTTATGAAGAAATATAAAATCTCATCCCTTCCCCAATATCGCGCCACACCCCTACCCCTTAATTCCCTGGTTGAACGTGATGGACATATGTCTTTTTTCGACCGTACTAACTATGTAACTATGTAACATAACATGGGGGGGGGGGGGGGTCTCCTGGCTGTTCACACAGGTGTGTCATTGCTGTACATTGACCATGCATTGCTTCTGTGGTATTGCAAAGGCAAAGACAAATGCTTCCAGCCATCCATTGCACTAATGGATTGGTCATCAGCTGGCTGTCTATGTCCCGCATCAATATAGACCAAAGTACAGAGGGTTAGGCTATGCTATTGTGCACCTACCTGATGCATCAGAAGGTGCGAGGCCCTTGCTAAATTCTGTGCACAGACTTTGAGATCTATGCTTTAGACTGTATCTAAACCTGCTCCAACATGGACTGACATTCTGGCCTACTTTCAGCCGATGCGACTTGTCTGTCGCTGAACAGTCGCTTTTTATGTATTCAGCACCTATGTATAATGTTGTAAAAATGCTCTAGAAGCTAAAGTCGCAGAAATGTCACACATATTTGGCCTGCAACTTTCTGTGCGACAAATTCAGACAGGAAAAATCAGTATAAATCCTTAGAAAATTATCCCCCAGTGTCTCCATCTGCTGGCGGTATTGAATAAGCATTGCTGCACTGATGGGGTATGCATTAGACGAAAAAAAAGAAGAAAAAGAAGAATAATACGCCCAGAAAAGAGGCGAAAAGGAGAAAAACGTAAAAAAACGTGAAAAAAAAGTAAGAGGAAGAGAAGGGAAAAAAAGGTGGAAATGGGTTTAAAAGTGATTTCGGCGGAGAAATATATATATATATATATATATATATATATATATATATATATATATGCGCACACATAGATATAAACGTATTCTCCGTTGAGATATTGCAGCCGCTGCTGTGTCCAGGCCCAGGAGCCTTAGCACTGTGCTGTGATGTCACTCAATACCACTGACATCACTAGGTGTAAACAACATCTCTCCTTTGCTGTGTATGTGACTATGGAGCTGTTTGGTGATGTCGTCTATTACGGCCTTCATAGAAGCAACAGGAGATTGTTGCATCCATCTTGAACCCTCAGAACTACAGTGCTATGATGTCACTCACTTCCACAGGCCTTGCAGAGTGTAAACAACAACAACCCAGCTTTGTTGTGTATGTAACCAAAGGGATTTGTGATGTCACCTAGAACCTTCACAGCAGCGACAGCTTTATGAGGAGCATCAGCACTGCTCTGCCTGAGCAGAACCATCACCGCCATAGGTTGTCAAATAACCCGGATTTAACCCACACAGGTAAGTCCAATGGGGTGCAGGCATGTCCTCTATGCTTACAGCTTCCCGTGGGTGTTGGTTTGATACCGTTTGGGGACAGCCAAGGAGGCATCTGCAGGCAACAAAGGTAGGTGTGTGCTTGTGTGTGTGTTTCCTATGCAGATCCTAAGCCCAGTGTCACATGCAAGTAGGAGGAGTAAGAAGGGTTCCTGGCAAATCCGGGTTATGGATTGCATTTAAAAAGGCCCCGTGGGAGTGCAATGGGCCCCTGTCTTGCTGCTTAGCAATAATGGTATGGGTTTAGGTTCTGCTGTGTGTACTGGTGGTTGACTGCCCCCCAGCCCAGAGTGTGCATGGAAAATTGTCTGGCAGCCTCCCTGACAGCAAGCAGTGATAGTGCCCATGAAGGGGACCTTGTTGGGCCCGCCCCTTTCACGGTTATCGCTTCTCGGCCTTTTGGCTAAGATCAAGTGTAGTATCTGTTCTTATCAGTTTAATATCTGATACGTCCCCTATCTGGGGACCATATATTAAATGGATTTTTGAGAACGGGGGCCGATTTCGAAGCTTGCTTCCGTCGCCCTATGCATTGACCCGATATGGCAGTATCTTCGGGTACAGTGCACCACCCCCTTACAGGGTTAAAAAGAAAGATTCCTACTTTCATTGCTACCTGCTTGCTGGCTAGCCAGCTAGCCAGCCCTGTGGGCCTTGCTGCTGCTGCAGCCAAAAAACAAAAGGTGGTGCTGCTGCTGCTTCTGCTGCTTCTGCTTCTGCTTGTGTCTGGCCCCTGTTGGAGCGTCCAGGCACAGGACTTCTGCTGCTGCTGACTAAATGGCCTCCTTAATTGGATCATTTGAGTAGCCAGCACACCTGTGCAGGTAGGGCATGACATGATAGGCAGCTGCCTTGATAGCGGGTGGGTGCTGAATGTTCCTAATTGACAAAATAAGATTAATGCTTATGAAGAAATATAAAATCTCATCCCTTCCCCAATATCGCGCCACACCCCTACCCCTTAATTCCCTGGTTGAACGTGATGGACATATGTCTTTTTTCGACCGTACTAACTATGTAACTATGTAACATAACATGGGGGGGGGGGGGGGTCTCCTGGCTGTTCACACAGGTGTGTCATTGCTGTACATTGACCATGCATTGCTTCTGTGGTATTGCAAAGGCAAAGACAAATGCTTCCAGCCATCCATTGCACTAATGGATTGGTCATCAGCTGGCTGTCTATGTCCCGCATCAATATAGACCAAAGTACAGAGGGTTAGGCTATGCTATTGTGCACCTACCTGATGCATCAGAAGGTGCGAGGCCCTTGCTAAATTCTGTGCACAGACTTTGAGATCTATGCTTTAGACTGTATCTAAACCTGCTCCAACATGGACTGACATTCTGGCCTACTTTCAGCCGATGCGACTTGTCTGTCGCTGAACAGTCGCTTTTTATGTATTCAGCACCTATGTATAATGTTGTAAAAATGCTCTAGAAGCTAAAGTCGCAGAAATGTCACACATATTTGGCCTGCAACTTTCTGTGCGACAAATTCAGACAGGAAAAATCAGTATAAATCCTTAGAAAATTATCCCCCAGTGTCTCCATCTGCTGGCGGTATTGAATAAGCATTGCTGCACTGATGGGGTATGCATTAGACGAAAAAAAAGAAGAAAAAGAAGAATAATACGCCCAGAAAAGAGGCGAAAAGGAGAAAAACGTAAAAAAACGTGAAAAAAAAGTAAGAGGAAGAGAAGGGAAAAAAAGGTGGAAATGGGTTTAAAAGTGATTTCGGCGGAGAATATATATATATATATATATATATATATATATATATATATATGCGCACACACACACATAGATATAAACGTATTCTCCGTTGAGATATTGCAGCCGCTGCTGTGTCCAGGCCCAGGAGCCTTAGCACTGTGCTGTGATGTCACTCAATACCACTGACATCACTAGGTGTAAACAACATCTCTCCTTTGCTGTGTATGTGACTATGGAGCTGTTTGGTGATGTCGTCTATTACGGCCTTCATAGAAGCAACAGGAGATTGTTGCATCCATCTTGAACCCTCAGAACTACAGTGCTATGATGTCACTCACTTCCACAGGCCTTGCAGAGTGTAAACAACAACAACCCAGCTTTGTTGTGTATGTAACCAAAGGGATTTGTGATGTCACCTAGAACCTTCACAGCAGCGACAGCTTTATGAGGAGCATCAGCACTGCTCTGCCTGAGCAGAACCATCACCGCCATAGGTTGTCAAATAACCCGGATTTAACCCACACAGGTAAGTCCAATGGGGTGCAGGCATGTCCTCTATGCTTACAGCTTCCCGTGGGTGTTGGTTTGATACCGTTTGGGGACAGCCAAGGAGGCATCTGCAGGCAACAAAGGTAGGTGTGTGCTTGTGTGTGTGTTTCCTATGCAGATCCTAAGCCCAGTGTCACATGCAAGTAGGAGGAGTAAGAAGGGTTCCTGGCAAATCCGGGTTATGGATTGCATTTAAAAAGGCCCCGTGGGAGTGCAATGGGCCCCTGTCTTGCTGCTTAGCAATAATGGTATGGGTTTAGGTTCTGCTGTGTGTACTGGTGGTTGACTGCCCCCCAGCCCAGAGTGTGCATGGAAAATTGTCTGGCAGCCTCCCTGACAGCAAGCAGTGATAGTGCCCATGAAGGGGACCTTGTTGGGCCCGCCCCTTTCACGGTTATCGCTTCTCGGCCTTTTGGCTAAGATCAAGTGTAGTATCTGTTCTTATCAGTTTAATATCTGATACGTCCCCTATCTGGGGACCATATATTAAATGGATTTTTGAGAACGGGGGCCGATTTCGAAGCTTGCTTCCGTCGCCCTATGCATTGACCCGATATGGCAGTATCTTCGGGTACAGTGCACCACCCCCTTACAGGGTTAAAAAGAAAGATTCCTACTTTCATTGCTACCTGCTTGCTGGCTAGCCAGCTAGCCAGCCCTGTGGGCCTTGCTGCTGCTGCAGCCAAAAAACAAAAGGTGGTGCTGCTGCTGCTTCTGCTGCTTCTGCTTCTGCTTGTGTCTGGCCCCTGTTGGAGCGTCCAGGCACAGGACTTCTGCTGCTGCTGACTAAATGGCCTCCTTAATTGGATCATTTGAGTAGCCAGCACACCTGTGCAGGTAGGGCATGACATGATAGGCAGCTGCCTTGATAGCGGGTGGGTGCTGAATGTTCCTAATTGACAAAATAAGATTAATGCTTATGAAGAAATATAAAATCTCATCCCTTCCCCAATATCGCGCCACACCCCTACCCCTTAATTCCCTGGTTGAACGTGATGGACATATGTCTTTTTTCGACCGTACTAACTATGTAACTATGTAACATAACATGGGGGGGGGGGGGGGTCTCCTGGCTGTTCACACAGGTGTGTCATTGCTGTACATTGACCATGCATTGCTTCTGTGGTATTGCAAAGGCAAAGACAAATGCTTCCAGCCATCCATTGCACTAATGGATTGGTCATCAGCTGGCTGTCTATGTCCCGCATCAATATAGACCAAAGTACAGAGGGTTAGGCTATGCTATTGTGCACCTACCTGATGCATCAGAAGGTGCGAGGCCCTTGCTAAATTCTGTGCACAGACTTTGAGATCTATGCTTTAGACTGTATCTAAACCTGCTCCAACATGGACTGACATTCTGGCCTACTTTCAGCCGATGCGACTTGTCTGTCGCTGAACAGTCGCTTTTTATGTATTCAGCACCTATGTATAATGTTGTAAAAATGCTCTAGAAGCTAAAGTCGCAGAAATGTCACACATATTTGGCCTGCAACTTTCTGTGCGACAAATTCAGACAGGAAAAATCAGTATAAATCCTTAGAAAATTATCCCCCAGTGTCTCCATCTGCTGGCGGTATTGAATAAGCATTGCTGCACTGATGGGGTATGCATTAGACGAAAAAAAAGAAGAAAAAGAAGAATAATACGCCCAGAAAAGAGGCGAAAAGGAGAAAAACGTAAAAAAACGTGAAAAAAAAGTAAGAGGAAGAGAAGGGAAAAAAAGGTGGAAATGGGTTTAAAAGTGATTTCGGCGGAGAATATATATATATATATATATATATATATATATATATATATATATATGCGCACACACACACATAGATATAAACGTATTCTCCGTTGAGATATTGCAGCCGCTGCTGTGTCCAGGCCCAGGAGCCTTAGCACTGTGCTGTGATGTCACTCAATACCACTGACATCACTAGGTGTAAACAACATCTCTCCTTTGCTGTGTATGTGACTATGGAGCTGTTTGGTGATGTCGTCTATTACGGCCTTCATAGAAGCAACAGGAGATTGTTGCATCCATCTTGAACCCTCAGAACTACAGTGCTATGATGTCACTCACTTCCACAGGCCTTGCAGAGTGTAAACAACAACAACCCAGCTTTGTTGTGTATGTAACCAAAGGGATTTGTGATGTCACCTAGAACCTTCACAGCAGCGACAGCTTTATGAGGAGCATCAGCACTGCTCTGCCTGAGCAGAACCATCACCGCCATAGGTTGTCAAATAACCCGGATTTAACCCACACAGGTAAGTCCAATGGGGTGCAGGCATGTCCTCTATGCTTACAGCTTCCCGTGGGTGTTGGTTTGATACCGTTTGGGGACAGCCAAGGAGGCATCTGCAGGCAACAAAGGTAGGTGTGTGCTTGTGTGTGTGTTTCCTATGCAGATCCTAAGCCCAGTGTCACATGCAAGTAGGAGGAGTAAGAAGGGTTCCTGGCAAATCCGGGTTATGGATTGCATTTAAAAAGGCCCCGTGGGAGTGCAATGGGCCCCTGTCTTGCTGCTTAGCAATAATGGTATGGGTTTAGGTTCTGCTGTGTGTACTGGTGGTTGACTGCCCCCCAGCCCAGAGTGTGCATGGAAAATTGTCTGGCAGCCTCCCTGACAGCAAGCAGTGATAGTGCCCATGAAGGGGACCTTGTTGGGCCCGCCCCTTTCACGGTTATCGCTTCTCGGCCTTTTGGCTAAGATCAAGTGTAGTATCTGTTCTTATCAGTTTAATATCTGATACGTCCCCTATCTGGGGACCATATATTAAATGGATTTTTGAGAACGGGGGCCGATTTCGAAGCTTGCTTCCGTCGCCCTATGCATTGACCCGATATGGCAGTATCTTCGGGTACAGTGCACCACCCCCTTACAGGGTTAAAAAGAAAGATTCCTACTTTCATTGCTACCTGCTTGCTGGCTAGCCAGCTAGCCAGCCCTGTGGGCCTTGCTGCTGCTGCAGCCAAAAAACAAAAGGTGGTGCTGCTGCTGCTTCTGCTGCTTCTGCTTCTGCTTGTGTCTGGCCCCTGTTGGAGCGTCCAGGCACAGGACTTCTGCTGCTGCTGACTAAATGGCCTCCTTAATTGGATCATTTGAGTAGCCAGCACACCTGTGCAGGTAGGGCATGACATGATAGGCAGCTGCCTTGATAGCGGGTGGGTGCTGAATGTTCCTAATTGACAAAATAAGATTAATGCTTATGAAGAAATATAAAATCTCATCCCTTCCCCAATATCGCGCCACACCCCTACCCCTTAATTCCCTGGTTGAACGTGATGGACATATGTCTTTTTTCGACCGTACTAACTATGTAACTATGTAACATAACATGGGGGGGGGGGGGGGTCTCCTGGCTGTTCACACAGGTGTGTCATTGCTGTACATTGACCATGCATTGCTTCTGTGGTATTGCAAAGGCAAAGACAAATGCTTCCAGCCATCCATTGCACTAATGGATTGGTCATCAGCTGGCTGTCTATGTCCCGCATCAATATAGACCAAAGTACAGAGGGTTAGGCTATGCTATTGTGCACCTACCTGATGCATCAGAAGGTGCGAGGCCCTTGCTAAATTCTGTGCACAGACTTTGAGATCTATGCTTTAGACTGTATCTAAACCTGCTCCAACATGGACTGACATTCTGGCCTACTTTCAGCCGATGCGACTTGTCTGTCGCTGAACAGTCGCTTTTTATGTATTCAGCACCTATGTATAATGTTGTAAAAATGCTCTAGAAGCTAAAGTCGCAGAAATGTCACACATATTTGGCCTGCAACTTTCTGTGCGACAAATTCAGACAGGAAAAATCAGTATAAATCCTTAGAAAATTATCCCCCAGTGTCTCCATCTGCTGGCGGTATTGAATAAGCATTGCTGCACTGATGGGGTATGCATTAGACGAAAAAAAAGAAGAAAAAGAAGAATAATACGCCCAGAAAAGAGGCGAAAAGGAGAAAAACGTAAAAAAACGTGAAAAAAAAGTAAGAGGAAGAGAAGGGAAAAAAAGGTGGAAATGGGTTTAAAAGTGATTTCGGCGGAGAAATATATATATATATATATATATATATATATATATATATATATATGCGCACACACACACATAGATATAAACGTATTCTCCGTTGAGATATTGCAGCCGCTGCTGTGTCCAGGCCCAGGAGCCTTAGCACTGTGCTGTGATGTCAATACCACTGACATCACTAGGTGTAAACAACATCTCTCCTTTGCTGTGTATGTGACTATGGAGCTGTTTGGTGATGTCGTCTATTACGGCCTTCATAGAAGCAACAGGAGATTGTTGCATCCATCTTGAACCCTCAGAACTACAGTGCTATGATGTCACTCACTTCCACAGGCCTTGCAGAGTGTAAACAACAACAACCCAGCTTTGTTGTGTATGTAACCAAAGGGATTTGTGATGTCACCTAGAACCTTCACAGCAGCGACAGCTTTATGAGGAGCATCAGCACTGCTCTGCCTGAGCAGAACCATCACCGCCATAGGTTGTCAAATAACCCGGATTTAACCCACACAGGTAAGTCCAATGGGGTGCAGGCATGTCCTCTATGCTTACAGCTTCCCGTGGGTGTTGGTTTGATACCGTTTGGGGACAGCCAAGGAGGCATCTGCAGGCAACAAAGGTAGGTGTGTGCTTGTGTGTGTGTTTCCTATGCAGATCCTAAGCCCAGTGTCACATGCAAGTAGGAGGAGTAAGAAGGGTTCCTGGCAAATCCGGGTTATGGATTGCATTTAAAAAGGCCCCGTGGGAGTGCAATGGGCCCCTGTCTTGCTGCTTAGCAATAATGGTATGGGTTTAGGTTCTGCTGTGTGTACTGGTGGTTGACTGCCCCCCAGCCCAGAGTGTGCATGGAAAATTGTCTGGCAGCCTCCCTGACAGCAAGCAGTGATAGTGCCCATGAAGGGGACCTTGTTGGGCCCGCCCCTTTCACGGTTATCGCTTCTCGGCCTTTTGGCTAAGATCAAGTGTAGTATCTGTTCTTATCAGTTTAATATCTGATACGTCCCCTATCTGGGGACCATATATTAAATGGATTTTTGAGAACGGGGGCCGATTTCGAAGCTTGCTTCCGTCGCCCTATGCATTGACCCGATATGGCAGTATCTTCGGGTACAGTGCACCACCCCCTTACAGGGTTAAAAAGAAAGATTCCTACTTTCATTGCTACCTGCTTGCTGGCTAGCCAGCTAGCCAGCCCTGTGGGCCTTGCTGCTGCTGCAGCCAAAAAACAAAAGGTGGTGCTGCTGCTGCTTCTGCTGCTTCTGCTTCTGCTTGTGTCTGGCCCCTGTTGGAGCGTCCAGGCACAGGACTTCTGCTGCTGCTGACTAAATGGCCTCCTTAATTGGATCATTTGAGTAGCCAGCACACCTGTGCAGGTAGGGCATGACATGATAGGCAGCTGCCTTGATAGCGGGTGGGTGCTGAATGTTCCTAATTGACAAAATAAGATTAATGCTTATGAAGAAATATAAAATCTCATCCCTTCCCCAATATCGCGCCACACCCCTACCCCTTAATTCCCTGGTTGAACGTGATGGACATATGTCTTTTTTCGACCGTACTAACTATGTAACTATGTAACATAACATGGGGGGGGGGGGGGGGTCTCCTGGCTGTTCACACAGGTGTGTCATTGCTGTACATTGACCATGCATTGCTTCTGTGGTATTGCAAAGGCAAAGACAAATGCTTCCAGCCATCCATTGCACTAATGGATTGGTCATCAGCTGGCTGTCTATGTCCCGCATCAATATAGACCAAAGTACAGAGGGTTAGGCTATGCTATTGTGCACCTACCTGATGCATCAGAAGGTGCGAGGCCCTTGCTAAATTCTGTGCACAGACTTTGAGATCTATGCTTTAGACTGTATCTAAACCTGCTCCAACATGGACTGACATTCTGGCCTACTTTCAGCCGATGCGACTTGTCTGTCGCTGAACAGTCGCTTTTTATGTATTCAGCACCTATGTATAATGTTGTAAAAATGCTCTAGAAGCTAAAGTCGCAGAAATGTCACACATATTTGGCCTGCAACTTTCTGTGCGACAAATTCAGACAGGAAAAATCAGTATAAATCCTTAGAAAATTATCCCCCAGTGTCTCCATCTGCTGGCGGTATTGAATAAGCATTGCTGCACTGATGGGGTATGCATTAGACGAAAAAAAAGAAGAAAAAGAAGAATAATACGCCCAGAAAAGAGGCGAAAAGGAGAAAAACGTAAAAAAACGTGAAAAAAAAGTAAGAGGAAGAGAAGGGAAAAAAAGGTGGAAATGGGTTTAAAAGTGATTTCGGCGGAGAATATATATATATATATATATATATATATATATATATATATATATATGCGCACACACACACATAGATATAAACGTATTCTCCGTTGAGATATTGCAGCCGCTGCTGTGTCCAGGCCCAGGAGCCTTAGCACTGTGCTGTGATGTCACTCAATACCACTGACATCACTAGGTGTAAACAACATCTCTCCTTTGCTGTGTATGTGACTATGGAGCTGTTTGGTGATGTCGTCTATTACGGCCTTCATAGAAGCAACAGGAGATTGTTGCATCCATCTTGAACCCTCAGAACTACAGTGCTATGATGTCACTCACTTCCACAGGCCTTGCAGAGTGTAAACAACAACAACCCAGCTTTGTTGTGTATGTAACCAAAGGGATTTGTGATGTCACCTAGAACCTTCACAGCAGCGACAGCTTTATGAGGAGCATCAGCACTGCTCTGCCTGAGCAGAACCATCACCGCCATAGGTTGTCAAATAACCCGGATTTAACCCACACAGGTAAGTCCAATGGGGTGCAGGCATGTCCTCTATGCTTACAGCTTCCCGTGGGTGTTGGTTTGATACCGTTTGGGGACAGCCAAGGAGGCATCTGCAGGCAACAAAGGTAGGTGTGTGCTTGTGTGTGTGTTTCCTATGCAGATCCTAAGCCCAGTGTCACATGCAAGTAGGAGGAGTAAGAAGGGTTCCTGGCAAATCCGGGTTATGGATTGCATTTAAAAAGGCCCCGTGGGAGTGCAATGGGCCCCTGTCTTGCTGCTTAGCAATAATGGTATGGGTTTAGGTTCTGCTGTGTGTACTGGTGGTTGACTGCCCCCCAGCCCAGAGTGTGCATGGAAAATTGTCTGGCAGCCTCCCTGACAGCAAGCAGTGATAGTGCCCATGAAGGGGACCTTGTTGGGCCCGCCCCTTTCACGGTTATCGCTTCTCGGCCTTTTGGCTAAGATCAAGTGTAGTATCTGTTCTTATCAGTTTAATATCTGATACGTCCCCTATCTGGGGACCATATATTAAATTTTGAGAACGGGGGCCGATTTCGAAGCTTGCTTCCGTCGCCCTATGCATTGACCCGATATGGCAGTATCTTCGGGTACAGTGCACCACCCCCTTACAGGGTTAAAAAGAAAGATTCCTACTTTCATTGCTACCTGCTTGCTGGCTAGCCAGCTAGCCAGCCCTGTGGGCCTTGCTGCTGCTGCAGCCAAAAAACAAAAGGTGGTGCTGCTGCTGCTTCTGCTGCTTCTGCTTCTGCTTGTGTCTGGCCCCTGTTGGAGCGTCCAGGCACAGGACTTCTGCTGCTGCTGACTAAATGGCCTCCTTAATTGGATCATTTGAGTAGCCAGCACACCTGTGCAGGTAGGGCATGACATGATAGGCAGCTGCCTTGATAGCGGGTGGGTGCTGAATGTTCCTAATTGACAAAATAAGATTAATGCTTATGAAGAAATATAAAATCTCATCCCTTCCCCAATATCGCGCCACACCCCTACCCCTTAATTCCCTGGTTGAACGTGATGGACATATGTCTTTTTTCGACCGTACTAACTATGTAACTATGTAACATAACATGGGGGGGGGGGGGGGGGTCTCCTGGCTGTTCACACAGGTGTGTCATTGCTGTACATTGACCATGCATTGCTTCTGTGGTATTGCAAAGGCAAAGACAAATGCTTCCAGCCATCCATTGCACTAATGGATTGATCATCAGCTGGCTGTCTATGTCCCGCATCAATATAGACCAAAGTACAGAGGGTTAGGCTATGCTATTGTGCACCTACCTGATGCATCAGAAGGTGCGAGGCCCTTGCTAAATTCTGTGCACAGACTTTGAGATCTATGCTTTAGACTGTATCTAAACCTGCTCCAACATGGACTGACATTCTGGCCTACTTTCAGCCGATGCGACTTGTCTGTCGCTGAACAGTCGCTTTTTATGTATTCAGCACCTATGTATAATGTTGTAAAAATGCTCTAGAAGCTAAAGTCGCAGAAATGTCACACATATTTGGCCTGCAACTTTCTGTGCGACAAATTCAGACAGGAAAAATCAGTATAAATCCTTAGAAAATTATCCCCCAGTGTCTCCATCTGCTGGCGGTATTGAATAAGCATTGCTGCACTGATGGGGTATGCATTAGACGAAAAAAAAGAAGAAAAAGAAGAATAATACGCCCAGAAAAGAGGCGAAAAGGAGAAAAACGTAAAAAAACGTGAAAAAAAAGTAAGAGGAAGAGAAGGGAAAAAAAGGTGGAAATGGGTTTAAAAGTGATTTCGGCGGAGAAATATATATATATATATATATATATATATATATATATATATATATATGCGCACACACACACATAGATATAAACGTATTCTCCGTTGAGATATTGCAGCCGCTGCTGTGTCCAGGCCCAGGAGCCTTAGCACTGTGCTGTGATGTCACTCAATACCACTGACATCACTAGGTGTAAACAACATCTCTCCTTTGCTGTGTATGTGACTATGGAGCTGTTTGGTGATGTCGTCTATTACGGCCTTCATAGAAGCAACAGGAGATTGTTGCATCCATCTTGAACCCTCAGAACTACAGTGCTATGATGTCACTCACTTCCACAGGCCTTGCAGAGTGTAAACAACAACAACCCAGCTTTGTTGTGTATGTAACCAAAGGGATTTGTGATGTCACCTAGAACCTTCACAGCAGCGACAGCTTTATGAGGAGCATCAGCACTGCTCTGCCTGAGCAGAACCATCACCGCCATAGGTTGTCAAATAACCCGGATTTAACCCACACAGGTAAGTCCAATGGGGTGCAGGCATGTCCTCTATGCTTACAGCTTCCCGTGGGTGTTGGTTTGATACCGTTTGGGGACAGCCAAGGAGGCATCTGCAGGCAACAAAGGTAGGTGTGTGCTTGTGTGTGTGTTTCCTATGCAGATCCTAAGCCCAGTGTCACATGCAAGTAGGAGGAGTAAGAAGGGTTCCTGGCAAATCCGGGTTATGGATTGCATTTAAAAAGGCCCCGTGGGAGTGCAATGGGCCCCTGTCTTGCTGCTTAGCAATAATGGTATGGGTTTAGGTTCTGCTGTGTGTACTGGTGGTTGACTGCCCCCCAGCCCAGAGTGTGCATGGAAAATTGTCTGGCAGCCTCCCTGACAGCAAGCAGTGATAGTGCCCATGAAGGGGACCTTGTTGGGCCCGCCCCTTTCACGGTTATCGCTTCTCGGCCTTTTGGCTAAGATCAAGTGTAGTATCTGTTCTTATCAGTTTAATATCTGATACGTCCCCTATCTGGGGACCATATATTAAATGGATTTTTGAGAACGGGGGCCGATTTCGAAGCTTGCTTCCGTCGCCCTATGCATTGACCCGATATGGCAGTATCTTCGGGTACAGTGCACCACCCCCTTACAGGGTTAAAAAGAAAGATTCCTACTTTCATTGCTACCTGCTTGCTGGCTAGCCAGCTAGCCAGCCCTGTGGGCCTTGCTGCTGCTGCAGCCAAAAAACAAAAGGTGGTGCTGCTGCTGCTTCTGCTGCTTCTGCTTCTGCTTGTGTCTGGCCCCTGTTGGAGCGTCCAGGCACAGGACTTCTGCTGCTGCTGACTAAATGGCCTCCTTAATTGGATCATTTGAGTAGCCAGCACACCTGTGCAGGTAGGGCATGACATGATAGGCAGCTGCCTTGATAGCGGGTGGGTGCTGAATGTTCCTAATTGACAAAATAAGATTAATGCTTATGAAGAAATATAAAATCTCATCCCTTCCCCAATATCGCGCCACACCCCTACCCCTTAATTCCCTGGTTGAACGTGATGGACATATGTCTTTTTTCGACCGTACTAACTATGTAACTATGTAACATAACATGGGGGGGGGGGGGGGTCTCCTGGCTGTTCACACAGGTGTGTCATTGCTGTACATTGACCATGCATTGCTTCTGTGGTATTGCAAAGGCAAAGACAAATGCTTCCAGCCATCCATTGCACTAATGGATTGGTCATCAGCTGGCTGTCTATGTCCCGCATCAATATAGACCAAAGTACAGAGGGTTAGGCTATGCTATTGTGCACCTACCTGATGCATCAGAAGGTGCGAGGCCCTTGCTAAATTCTGTGCACAGACTTTGAGATCTATGCTTTAGACTGTATCTAAACCTGCTCCAACATGGACTGACATTCTGGCCTACTTTCAGCCGATGCGACTTGTCTGTCGCTGAACAGTCGCTTTTTATGTATTCAGCACCTATGTATAATGTTGTAAAAATGCTCTAGAAGCTAAAGTCGCAGAAATGTCACACATATTTGGCCTGCAACTTTCTGTGCGACAAATTCAGACAGGAAAAATCAGTATAAATCCTTAGAAAATTATCCCCCAGTGTCTCCATCTGCTGGCGGTATTGAATAAGCATTGCTGCACTGATGGGGTATGCATTAGACGAAAAAAAAGAAGAAAAAGAAGAATAATACGCCCAGAAAAGAGGCGAAAAGGAGAAAAACGTAAAAAAACGTGAAAAAAAAGTAAGAGGAAGAGAAGGGAAAAAAAGGTGGAAATGGGTTTAAAAGTGATTTCGGCGGAGAAATATATATATATATATATATATATATATATATATATATATATATATATGCGCACACACACACATAGATATAAACGTATTCTCCGTTGAGATATTGCAGCCGCTGCTGTGTCCAGGCCCAGGAGCCTTAGCACTTGTGCTGTGATGTCACTCAATACCACTGACATCACTAGGTGTAAACAACATCTCTCCTTTGCTGTGTATGTGACTATGGAGCTGTTTGGTGATGTCGTCTATTACGGCCTTCATAGAAGCAACAGGAGATTGTTGCATCCATCTTGAACCCTCAGAACTACAGTGCTATGATGTCACTCACTTCCACAGGCCTTGCAGAGTGTAAACAACAACAACCCAGCTTTGTTGTGTATGTAACCAAAGGGATTTGTGATGTCACCTAGAACCTTCACAGCAGCGACAGCTTTATGAGGAGCATCAGCACTGCTCTGCCTGAGCAGAACCATCACCGCCATAGGTTGTCAAATAACCCGGATTTAACCCACACAGGTAAGTCCAATGGGGTGCAGGCATGTCCTCTATGCTTACAGCTTCCCGTGGGTGTTGGTTTGATACCGTTTGGGGACAGCCAAGGAGGCATCTGCAGGCAACAAAGGTAGGTGTGTGCTTGTGTGTGTGTTTCCTATGCAGATCCTAAGCCCAGTGTCACATGCAAGTAGGAGGAGTAAGAAGGGTTCCTGGCAAATCCGGGTTATGGATTGCATTTAAAAAGGCCCCGTGGGAGTGCAATGGGCCCCTGTCTTGCTGCTTAGCAATAATGGTATGGGTTTAGGTTCTGCTGTGTGTACTGGTGGTTGACTGCCCCCCAGCCCAGAGTGTGCATGGAAAATTGTCTGGCAGCCTCCCTGACAGCAAGCAGTGATAGTGCCCATGAAGGGGACCTTGTTGGGCCCGCCCCTTTCACGGTTATCGCTTCTCGGCCTTTTGGCTAAGATCAAGTGTAGTATCTGTTCTTATCAGTTTAATATCTGATACGTCCCCTATCTGGGGACCATATATTAAATGGATTTTTGAGAACGGGGGCCGATTTCGAAGCTTGCTTCCGTCGCCCTATGCATTGACCCGATATGGCAGTATCTTCGGGTACAGTGCACCACCCCCTTACAGGGTTAAAAAGAAAGATTCCTACTTTCATTGCTACCTGCTTGCTGGCTAGCCAGCTAGCCAGCCCTGTGGGCCTTGCTGCTGCTGCAGCCAAAAAACAAAAGGTGGTGCTGCTGCTGCTTCTGCTGCTTCTGCTTCTGCTTGTGTCTGGCCCCTGTTGGAGCGTCCAGGCACAGGACTTCTGCTGCTGCTGACTAAATGGCCTCCTTAATTGGATCATTTGAGTAGCCAGC
>NW_026609808.1:0-24262 GCF_029499605.1 Hyla sarda
GCGCTCAGGGACTGCCCAGGTCGGGATCTGACGGTGGGATTGCATCTTTTAAATATGAAAAGGATCCCCCAGAAGTTTTGGGACTTGGCCTGGCGCTGCTTTCAGGGGAAGCTATATGTGAGGGACAACCTGAAGTACAGGAACTCTGATGACCGGGGATGTCCCCGAGAAGAGTACGGGGACACGCTGGAAAGCATGGACCACTTCCTGCTTCATTGTCCCTTTAATATAGGGGTTTACAACAGGGTGGGTGCTTCCATCGGCTGGAGTCAACTTGCCGGCCTTTCCTATCCGGAGTGGGCTTATGGGGCATTCAGGAACCTGGGTGGCCGTGATCGGGGCACTTTATTCTTAGTTAGCTTAGTGGTTAGGTACTACACGTGGAATGCACGGTGCTTAGTATCGACCCAACAGAAAGTCCTCTCCGAGGTGGAGGTATGTAGGAACATCACTGGTGACCTCGGGAAGATCAGGTCTTTGGAGTATGGCAGTCTTGGTACCAGTAGGGCTTCTCTCCTGTGGAGAGGGTTTTCTTTTGATGTACCTTAATTTTGGTTAGGGACAGTATATAGATGTTAGGGTGAGTATAGGGTCAGTTTTATGAAGGGATAGCGATAGGGTTAGAAGTAAGGTTCATAGGGTAAGCATTTTGAAACTTAGTTTTATCAGGATTGCCATCCTTCTTCCTGGTGGTGGGCTATGCATGTCACTCTAGCTTTTTGTTTTGTTTTCTGTAATTTGAATGTAAAGGGCTTGCAGGCAACCAATCTTGGGCCTGGTGGGGGTTTGAAGTACTGTATTACTTTGTTTTTCATATTATTTCTGTGGTTGTAGTGAATTAGTACATTGTTGAGTTAGTTAATAATAGTGGGGGGGGGGATTAATTTTAAGTTGGGTGGGGGTTGTTGGGGGGAGGGGGTGATGCTTTGGGTCTGACTTGGGTCAGTTTATGGACAATGACTGTTTCAGTAAAAAAAAAATAATAATAAATAAAAAAAACACTGTGATACACGAACTCTGACCATGTCCAGTGGGAGTGGTGTGGGTGATGGGAGAGTTCATAGTGTAGGTTATTTTTCTTTAGGTTTTATTCTTGTTTACATGTATTTCATAAGTATAAATAGTTTTATGTATTTTTGTATAGTGTTATACCTCATTGTTGGGTAAAGGAAGTCGGACCAGCTTTTAGTTGATATTATTGTGTTTATTTTTTCCCCCTTATGGTAATGTATCCATGCATGTGTGTGTTACTATAGTTTAAAGAGAAGGGAAAGGAGAAAGGGGAAAAAATAAATAAATAAATGAAATTTCCAAGTTGGAATTATTTTTAGTTATGGCAATAAGCCCTCTTTTTATTATAAATTTTTTTATTTTTTTTTACTTTATTTTATTTTTTTATTTTTTTCGTTGTTATGATCTAATATGTATTGTGAGTATTGGTTGTTGTCTGTGTGTAAAATTAATGGTATTTCCAAGATGGAATTATTTTATTTATTTCCTTATTATTTTTATGGCAGTTAGCCCTATTTATTTTTGTTTAATGCATTTTGTGTATGGTATGTGGGGATAAGTTTCCTATTCGGATGTTTTCAGTTAAAACTTAATTAAGGAAAGCTATATTTATGTTTTGTTGGTAATTAATGTGTGTGTGTTTGGAAGGATAATAGGTAAGAATTAGTAGTATCAGGCATTATTTGGTAGTTGAGTTAAGCTGGGCTGGTTGGTTAGGTAGGTCCTTTTATTCTGTAACAAAGAGTTTATATTTGTTACTTTTTCATCCTTATGTTTCAGCTGATTAAGCATTGTATTTGTGTTTTGTAAAAGTTTTATATTTTTCTAATAAAAAGAGTTCCAGCTGTAGCAAAACTCCCAGCATGCCAGGACAGTCAATGGCTATGCCGATGTGCTGGCCCCTGTATTCTCTGTGCAGTGATGACAACAGGGTGCCGCAACCGAGATCACGGGGGTCCTTTGGAGAGGGGATAAGATGTCTTGGTGCGTAGTACCCCTTTAAGAGGGAAAAACATGATATATATTTAACCCCAAACCAAATGTACCTTATTTTTATTTTCTACCTAATGTACATAAAGACCGAAAAAAAAACCACCTGGTCGTCCGATAGTTGCCAGATGTTTATCTGAATATATAGACCATCAGTTACAGAAATGTGCGGTGTCTTTACCAGCATACCTCAGAGATAAATGGGCGTTTATTAACCCTATTGAAAGATATCATACGGGAAGAGGACTATATGTGGGCAACGCTAGATATTGCTTCATTATATAGTAACATCCCACATGACAGAGGAGTGGAAGCTGTGTGATCTTTTTTAGTGGAAGATCCCTTGATGCCCATACATCAGAGGAACTTCATTTTGGAGGCCATTAAAGGAGTAGTGCAGTGTTGAAAAACATCCCCTATCCCAAGGATAGGGGATACATTTCAGATTGTGGGGTGTCCGACTGCTGGGGGGCCCCGTGATCTCCTGTACGGGGCCCTGGCTCGCTGGCCAGATAGCGCGTGTTGACTAGTGTTGAGCAGCATAGGCCATATTCGAATTCGCGATATTTCGCGTATATATGGACAAATATTCGTCATATATTCGCTAAATTCGCATATTCGTAATATTCGCGTAATATTTTTGCATATGCGAAAATTTGCATAAATGAAAATGTGCATAAGCAAATTTTCCCATATGCGAAAATTCATACGCCAGTCTCACACAGTAGTATTAGAGCCTTCTTTACACCACACAAGCTGGAAGCAGAGAGGGATGATCACTGTGATGTGTATTGTGAAAAAAAAAAAAACAATATTCGTAATTTCGAATATATAGTGCTATATTGGCGAATATTCGCGAATTCGCGCATTGCGAATATTTGCGAGCAACACTAGTGTTGACCACCAGACGAAGGGGCAGCCGACACGCCCCCTCAAAAAAAGCGCTATGGCAGAGCCAGAGATATCCAAAGGCAGCGCTGCATCAGTCCCCCCAAAAAATGTGAGTTCCTGGATTTAAATATCTATATTCAGGATGGCTGTTCGCATACTGCCAACTATTTTAAGGAGGTGGATGCAAACAGATACCTCGACTTTAACAGTTGCCATCTTAAATAATGGAAGAAGAACATTCCATTAGGTCAAATGAAAAGAATCCGAAGGAATTGTTCTTCCACACAAAAATACCTACAACAACTAGAGAACCTGGAGGATCGTTTTAAACAAAAAGGGTATCCCAAACCCCTTATACAAGGAGCACGCCAGAGAGTGGACGAATTAGAACAAAGTGCTTGCTTGAAAAATAATAAACAGGGTAATGCAGAGGGGGGTTATAATGATGAATTTGATTCTGTTTTTCTAACTAGGTATTACACTTCACACACCAATATTTTTTTATTATTTTTTTTTGTATAGGTAATATCACCAGCTCATATTATTGTGTCATGATTACTGGCACCATATGTAGTCCCCCAGTTATTCTTCTTTAGATGTTTTCCGTGTCCTGTGCAGTATCTCTCCCAGAAGTCCACTTGATGGCCCCCGTGGTGGTCTACACCCCGAAGTCATCAATTTTTACTCTAAGAGAGAGTGTGCAGCTGTTTCTGGAGACGGTCAACAATAACCTCTGCATGGTGGAATAATAGGTCACGATGTTTATCAGGATCAGTAGAAGCATCACCCACTCGATGATTATGATGGGGATTTCACGGATCTCGTCCCAGTCTTCATCATTATGGAATAATTCCTTTAATGTTTCATATCCAAAATAGAAAACTACACAGACAAAAGTCAGGCCACAGCAGGTGCATCTACTATGGTGGATGACTTTTTTTGCTCCTGGTAATTTATACATCTGGATGGACTGCCCAAGGTAGTATAAGGCTTCACATGTAATGGAAATTATCGTGCTGACAAAGTGTATCCTGGGATATTCTTCGGGGGACAATACATGCATAACAGCTGTGGAAAAACAGGAGGCCCACACAATGGCCAGCAGGATCCTCTGGATCAGGACCTGATGACCCCTGAACTCTTCAGTATGCATAACCATATACTTATAAATAAGAAAGGTTAGTACCAAAGTGCCAATGGACATCCCTATGAATCCAATTCTGAATAATATGCTTTCGGGAAAGACATTTCCCACGTCACTGTGAAGGAAAAGAAACCAATGTTATTATGGATATTTCCTCACTCCCAACCCATGAAATAAGAATCATGTGCTTGTTTATCTTACCTGATGCTCATCAGTGGCGAGGCTGCATGGCCGAGGACGACCGTCATGATGTAGCTGGTGGCAAGCCAGGCCGCACACCAAAACGCCAACAGGAGGGGGACGAACCCCAGTCCTTTTAGCTCCATTTCAGACAAGTAGAAGAAGAAGACGCTAATCTCACTATTCTCACTAATCGCACTGGAACTGACTGAAGGCTCGGGCGGCTGTCAGTGGGATGTCAGGCCTCCAGCTGTCTATGACATCACATGTGACATGTCAGAATGACTGCTTGTTTCTTTGAGCTGCCATGATTTAGTATCTGCTATAGACAGAACCTGATGTTTTTACTATGGACCTTACAGACCTCAGAACCCAAGTAATTAGTGCAGGGGCTCCATTTTGATCATCTCATATTTCACATTATTTGAGTTCCAGGGCTCAGATACATTTGCACCCTCTATAGCAGTGGTCTTCAAGCTGTGAACCCCCAACCGCTGCAGAACCACAACTCCCAGCATGCTGAGACAGCAACTTCGCATAAGGAAATAGTCTAATTAAACTTTTCTTATATATAGAATCCCTGAAATCTCCAATCTCTCCTTTTATTGGTTTATGATCTGTGTTACTTATTTGTTAAAAACAATGTTTCTGATTGTCTTCCCCCCACACACTTATGGGCTATCTCTTCAAACGACTTTATTTGACCTAAAGCGTATAATTGATTTACATAAATAAGCCCCTTTTCATCCAAAAGAGTGAATCTTTAATTTTAAGGAATTCTTTAAGTGCTTTATTCGACCATAATGAAGTAAAGTCAAATCTCCATGTGATTTTAAACATTTTTTAAGTTCCTCCCATACTTAATTATCTAGATATGCATGGGTGTAGTGAGTATCCCAGCTTCCAAAATCTCAAAAATATCCTTATAACGACCCATTAGGGTATGTTCACACTACAGTGTGTGAATGGAATCTCCGCTCGCTGAATTCAGTGAGCGAAGATTCAGACTGGCAGCCGGCGGTGGCGGTAGGACCGGGCGGCACTGAGCCGTCACCATTGACAGCTATGCAGTGCTCGCGGACTTCCGTGCAAAGAATGAACATGTTCTTTCTTTGGGCGGAACAATTTCATTGGCGCTGAAATTCCGCAGTGTGAACGGCTCTCGCGGAAACCCATTCACATTAATGTTAAGTTCACACCGCGGAATTCGGCTCTCGGAGTTCCGCCTGTGGAATTCGGCTTGCGGAATTCCGCCCGTGGATTTCCGCGGGAATTCCGTAGTGTGAACATACCCTTAGAGAGAAAAAATAGGACTACATTTTCCCTCCTTCTCATAATAGTCTGCAATTTTAGTGCTAAAAAGTACCTAAAAAAAAAAAAAAAGTGCCCAACCCCCATCGTGCTCAGCTAACGTTAAAGAAACATATTTCATTCTCGTGCTTTCCTGCCCCAAAGTAGTGAATTTAATAAAGAAATAAGAGCTTGGAACCATTTTTCTGATATCCATACAGTATAGAAACATAGAATGTGTCGGCAGATAAGAACCAATTGGCCCATCTAGTCTGCCCAATAATCTGAATCCTATCAATAGTCCCTGGCCCTATCTTATATGAAGGATAGCCTTATGCCTATCCCATGCATGTTTAAACTCCTTCACTGTATTTGCAGCGACTAGTGTTGCTCACGAATATTCGCAATTCAAATTTTAATCGCGAATATAGCATATTCGCGAATTTGCAAATATTGCAAATATAGCACTATATATTCATAATTACGAATATTCGCTTTTTTTGCGCATATGTGAAAATTTGTGCGCATATGCGCAAATTTGCGAATATTGAGCCCTCCCTTCATTAATGGTATAGAGAACTGTGACTAGTGCATCAACTCTGTGATTTTTTGCCCAATAAAACCAATAGGCTAATTGTGGTCTATGGGGATCTCACTGCATGTAAGATAAGCAGGACCGTCTCGGCAGTACAGTGGGATGGGAAACCGTCACTGGTTCGAGTCCCAGGGTGGACAGTGTTACAGTGTTGTGGTTAAACTTTACTTTCCTGGAAAAGCTGCTGAGTTGCCCATAGCAACCAATCAAATTGCTTCTTTCATTTTTCAGAGGCCTATTCAAAAATGAAAGAAGCGATGTGATTGGTTGCTAAGTATATAGTAAACATTCATATATGTGGTCAATATATAGTATACATTCATATATATGGGGGTAAGTATATAGTATACATTCATATATATGGGGGTCAGTATATAGTATACATTCATATATGGGGGTCAGTATATAGTATACATTCATATATATGGGGGTCAGTATATAGTATACATTCATATATATGGGGGTCAGTATATAGTATACATTCATATGTGTGGTCAGTATATAGTAAACATTCATATATATGGGGGTCAGTATATAGTATACATTCATATATATGGGGGTCAGTATATAGTATACATTCATATATATGGGGTCAGTATAAAGTATACATTCATATATATGGGGGTCAGTATATAGTATACATTCATATATGGGGGTTAGTATATAGTATACATTCATATATATGGGGTCAGTATATAGTATACATTCATATATATGTGGTCAGTATATAGTATACATTCATATATATAGGGGTCAGTGTATAATATACATTCATATATGGGGGTCAGTATATAGTATACATTCATATATACGGGGGTCAGTATTTAGTATACATTCATATATATGTGGTCAGTATATAATATACATTCATATATATGGGGGTCAGTATATAGTATACATTCATATATATGGGGTTTCAGTATATAATATACATTCATATATATGGGGGTCAGTATATAGTATACATTCATATATATGGGGGTCAGTATATAATATACATTCATATATGGGGGTCAGTATATAGTATACATTCATATATACGGGGGTCAGTATATAGTATACATTCATATATATGTGGTCAGTATATAGTATACATTCATATATATGGGGGTCAGTATATAGCAGTGATTCCCAACCGCGGTGCCGCGGCACACGTGTGTGCCGTTCAGCACTGCCCGTGGTGCCGCTGGATTTTGCCGTGATTTTTTTTATTTTTTACTATTATTTTTTTTTAAATGTCCCGCCCCGGCCTGACGGCGCAGGGGGGAAGGGAAGTCTGCGTGCGCACTGCGCACACAGCGTCCCCCTCTATCTCCTGCGTTTCCTGTGTTCCCCTCCGTCCCCTGCGTCTGCCGCGTGACCCGTGTTCCCCTCCTTCCCCATCTGTTCCCTGTGTCCCCCGCATCCCCCTCCTTCACTCTCCGTCTCCTGTGTCCCCCTCCGTCCCCCTCTCCCTTGCGGCGCAGTGAGCCGGATATGGTGCCCTGGGGCGGAACGAGCTGCACCAGCGCCGTACTCCCGTGCCTCCTGTGGAACTGCAAGCTGTGCGGGCCGGCTTGCTTAAGGTACCGTACCCTTTCCACCCCTCTGTTCACCTTCTCAACCCTGTCTAAATCCCCCCACCGTCACCCAGGTCCACACTCTACCCCTCCCCCCCGACCCCGTCACTCATGTCCACCCCCCCTGTCAGCCACGTCTGCCTTGTTTACCTCCCTGTCCATCTCTATCACCCATGTCCACCCCCCCCTGTCAGCCATATCTGCCTTGTTTACCTCCCTGTCCATCTCTATCACCCATGTAATCCCTCCCTGTCACCCATGTAATCCCTCCATGTCACCCATGTAATCCCCCCCTGTCATCCATGTCCACCCTCCCTGTCACCCATGTCCACCCTCCAGTCACCCATGTGCACCCCCCCAGTCACCCATGTCCACCCCCCAAGTCACCCATGTCCACCCCCCCAGTCACCCATGTCCACCCCCCCTGTCACCCATGTCCACCCCCCCTGTCACCCATTTCCACCCTCCCTGTCACCCATTTCCACCCTCCTTGTCACCCATGTCCACCCTCCCTGTCACCCATATCCACCCCCCCAGTCACCCATGTCCACCCCCCCAGTCACCCATGTCCACCCCCCCAGTCACCCATGTCCACCCCCCCAGTCACCCATGTCCACCCCCCCGTCACCCATGTAATCCCTCCCTGTCACCCATGTAATCCCTCCCTGTCACCCATGTCCACCCCCTCAGTCACCCATGTCCACCCCCTCAGTCACCCATGTCCACCCCCTCAGTCACCCATGTAATCCCTCCCTGTCACCCATGTAATCCCTCCCTGTCACCCATATAATCCCTCCCCGTCACCCATGTTATCCCTCCCTGTCACCCATGTCCACCCCCCTGTCACCCATGTCCACCCCCCCTGTCACCCATATCCACCCCCCCTGTCACCCATGTCCACCCCCCCTATCACCCATGTCCACCCCCCCTGTCACCCATGTCCACCCCCCCTGTCACCCATGTCCTTCCTCCCTGTCACCCATGTCCACCCTCCCTGTCACCCATGTCCACCCTCCCTGTCACCCATGTCCACCCTCCCTGTCACCCATGTAATCCCTCCCCCGTCACCCATGTAATCCCTCCCCCGTCACCCATGTAATCCCCCCCGTCACCCATGTCCACCCCCTGTCACCCATGTCCACCCCCACTCTGTCACCCATGTCCACCCTCCTGTTCACCCATCTGTCCCTTTGTTACCCCAGTCCACCCTTCTCTGTCACTCCTGTCCCTCTTTTACCCCCTTGTCCACCCCTCTGACCCCCTGTCTCCCCTCTCCACCCTCCTGTCACCCATGTCCACCCCCTGTCCACCCCTCTGTCACCCCTATGCCCCCGTCACCCATGTTCACTCTTCTACACCCATCTATCACCCTTGTACACCTCTCTACACCCCTCTGACACCCATTTACACTTCTCTACAACCCTCTGTCACCCATGTACACCCATCTGTCACCCATGTACACTCCTCTGTACCCCTCTGCCACCCATGTACACTCCTCTACACACCTGTCACCCATGTACACCCCTCTGTCACCCATGTCCACCCCCCCTGTCACCCATGTCCACCCCCTCAGTCACCCATGTCCACCCCTCAGTCACCCATGTAATCCCTCCCTGTCACCCATGTAATCCCTCCCTGTCACCCATGTAATCCCTCCCTGTCACCCATGTAATCCCTCCCTGTCACCCATGTAATCCCTCCCTGTCACCCATGTAATCCCTCCCTGTCACCCATGTCCAACGCCCCTGTCACCCATGTCCACCCTCCCTGTCACCCATGTCCACCCTCCCTGTCACCCATGTCCACCCTCCCTGTCACCCATGTCCACCCTCCCTGTCACCCATGTAATCCCTCCCCCGTCACCCATGTAATCCCTCCCCCGTCACCCATGTAATCCCTCCCCCGTCACCCATGTAATCCTCCCCGTCACCCATGTCCACCCCCCGTCACCCATGTCCACCCCCACTCTGTCACCCATGTCCACCCTCCTGTTCACCCATCTGTCCCTTTGTTACCCCAGTCCACCCCTCTGTCACTCCTGTCCCTCTATTACCCCCTTGTCCACCCCTCTGACCCCCTGTCTCCCCTCTCCACCCTCCTGTCACCCATGTCCACCCCCTGTCCACCCCTCTGTCACCCCTATGCCCCCGTCACCCATGTTCACTCTTCTACACCCATCTATCACCCTTGTACACCTCTCTACACCCCTCTGACACCCATTTACACTTCTCTACAACCCTCTGTCACCCATGTACACCCATCTGTCACCCATGTACACTCCTCTGTACCCCTCTGCCACCCATGTACACTCCTCTACACACCTGTCACCCATGTACACCCCTCTGTCACCCATGTCCACCCCCCCTGTCACCCATGTCCACCCCCTCAGTCACCCATGTCCACCCCTCAGTCACCCATGTAATCCCTCCCTGTCACCCATGTAATCCCTCCCTGTCACCCATGTAATCCCTCCCTGTCACCCATGTAATCCCTCCCTGTCACCCATGTAATCCCTCCCTGTCACCCATGTAATCCCTCCCTGTCACCCATGTCCAACGCCCCTGTCACCCATGTCCACCCTCCCTGTCACCCATGTCCACCCTCCCTGTCACCCATGTCCACCCTCCCTGTCACCCATGTCCACCCTCCCTGTCACCCATGTCCACCCTCCCTGTCACCCATGTAATCCCTCCCCCGTCACCCATGTAATCCCTCCCCCGTCACCCATGTAATCCCTCCCCCGTCACCCATGTAATCCTCCCCGTCACCCATGTCCACCCCCCGTCACCCATGTCCACCCCCACTCTGTCACCCATGTCCACCCTCCTGTTCACCCATCTGTCCCTTTGTTACCCCAGTCCACCCCTCTGTCACTCCTGTCCCTCTATTACCCCCTTGTCCACCCCTCTGACCCCCTGTCTCCCCTCTCCACCCTCCTGTCACCCATGTCCACCCCCTGTCCACCCCTCTGTCACCCCTATGCCCCCGTCACCCATGTTCACTCTTCTACACCCATCTATCACCCTTGTACACCTCTCTACACCCCTGTCACCCATTTACACTTCTCTACAACCCTCTGTCACCCATGTACACCCATCTGTCACCCATGTACACTCCTCTATACCCCTCTGTCACCCATGTACACTCCTCTACACCCCTCTGTCACTCATGTACACTCCTCTACACCCCTCTGTCACCCATGTACACTCATAGGCGTGCGCACAGGGTGTGCCGGGTGTGGAGCATAAGGGGCAGCTGCACCGGGCCCTGTAATTCCTGGGGGCCCAAAAGCAGCTCTCCCCTTTTGCCCCATAAAGCTGATAAAGGCTGGCGGGCCAGGCGTCAGGGGCCCGGCCAAAATGTTAGTAGGAGTGGGCGGGGGGGCGGGTTTGCGCCGCACGCTACCTTTTTATGTTCGCCGCCGCCGTCACTCATTCCCAGGCAGCCAGTACCGCAATGGCTGTCTGGGAGATGGTCACGTGACGTGACGTGTGGTGCAACGTCACGGGCGGCATCATAGAGAAGAGCGGAGCATAGAGAGTCTCCCGCTCCTCTCAGTCCCCACACGGCCGCTTCCAGGATCAAGGCCGCAGCAAGGGACCCACCGCCGGGGGTATCCTCCCCTCACTTGCATAATCTGATAATCCCCTCCCCCGTACGTATCCTGTACTGATCCTGAGTTATATCCTGTATTATTCTAAAGAGCTGTACTCACTATTCTGCTGGTGAGGTCACTATGTACATATATTACATTACTTATCCTGTACTGATCCTGAGTTATATCCTGTATTATTCTAAAGAGCTGTACTCACTATTCTGCTGGTGAGGTCACTGTGTACATACATTACTTATCCTGTACTGATCCTGAGTTATATCCTGTAAATCTTTTATTAGAAAAATACAAATCATAACAAAACATAAACCAGCACAACTTTGCCATAACGGAAAACAACAACATGAAATAACATAAACCCAAACTTTACATTTAAATAAAAGAACAAAAATCCTGCCTAACCGGCTAGCCCAGCTTTCCTACTAGAACTAGAAATATTATAACTACACCTTTCATAGCCAAACAACACACTCATAAGAAACATAAATATAGCACTATTTCGCTTTAACTCAAAACACCCAAACTCGGGAAAAATCATACATTACAAATAGAAAACACAACAAGCACTCACACTGCACACCATGTTTTTTTTTTTAAATAATAATAATAATTATAATAATAATAACAACACTATACCACACTCACACATGCACACATATATATCCATATATTAACTACATTTAACCAAGAAACCAAAAATAAATAAATAAATAAATTAAATTCAACTCAAAATACCCAAACTCGGGAAAATATCACAGAAAACACAATACACACATGCTTACACACATCTTTACTACATACTACATATATAAACCAAAGAAAATAAATCCACAACGGGATACTAAAGAAACATTACTACAAAAACAAAACTGGTTCGACTGCCATGTCTATCTCTACTATAAATACTATATACTTAAAAAAAAAAAAAAAAAAAATTTTTTTTTATAACATAACATTATACATACTATATACATAACTAACTATATACACTACTATGTACAATACTATACACAAACTATATACACCTGTAAATAAACATAAAACACACCTACAAATATAAAAGAACATTCTACAGTAAACTGACCCTTCACCCACACCACCCGCCCTCCTGTACATGGGTCAGAGTTTTTTCCATACAGTTCATAGTCCTCAATGTCCAGTCCACAACTGACCCATGCCAGGTCCACCAAAAGAAAAGACCACCACCACCCACAAATATACCCTCCCAACCTAGAACTCCTCCCAACCAACTTAACCATTACCAGCTTTAACATACATAAGCAAACAATACAACCCACTTTAGGCCCAAGTTCGGTGCCTGTAAGCCCTTCATAACCATAGCATCTGAAAACAAAACAAAAAGCTAGGGTGCACATGCATTAGCCCACCACCAGGAAGAAGGAAGGCAATCCTGATACATACAAAATGTATATTCTTTCCCTAACTGCACCCTACCTCTCACCCTACCATTATCCCTAAAGATAAACTGACCCTAGTTGACTCCAGCCGATGGAAGCGCCCACCCGGTTGTAGACCCTTATATTAAAGGGACAATGAAGCAGGAAATGGTCCATGCTTTCCAGCATGTCCCCGCACTCTTCTCGGGGACATCCCCGGTCATCAGATCTCCTGCACTTCAAATTGTCCCTCACATATAGCTTCCCCTGAAAGCAGCGCCAGGCCAAGTCCCAAAACTTCTGGGGGATCCTTTTCATATTTAAGAGATACAACCCCACCCTCAGATCCCGACCTGTGCAGTCCCTGAGCGCCAGAGGCTTCTGGAAGTGGGTCAACAGAACCCGTTTGTCAAGGAACTGCCTTGACTGGGTCCTGATCTCCCACACTCCCAGACCCCACCGACGTATCGCCTTCAGAGTCGGGGTAGCGTAAGCCGGAAGATGCCCATGGGGCGTACGGAGGTCCTTCACTTGCCCTCCTGTCTCCCATTCCTGGAAGAAAGGCCGAAACCATTCCCTGCAGGAGAGTACCCACGGAGGAGCCCTCTCTGACCAGAGGTTTGAAATGTTAGCTTTCAAGAAGGTGTTTGTTAAGAACACCACAGGGTTTACCATAGATAAACCCCCTAGTCTCCTTGTGCGGTACGGAACCTCTCTCTTGACTAGGTTCATCCTGTTCCCCCATAACAGTTGGAAAAACAGGCTGTAGATCCTAGTGTAGTAGGCATCTGGCAAGATACATACACTGCCAAGATAGATAAACAAGGGGAGCAGGATACGATTTGATCAGGTGTACCCTTTCCCTGAGGGTCATAGACCAACCCTTCCACTGATCCACCCTATGAGTGGCATCCTGTAGCTTACCATCCCAGTTTTTGGTGGGATAATCATCCTGGCCGAATGTGATGCCCTGAATTTTTGCTGAGTCTTGGGGCCCTGGGAGGGTGTCCGGGAGATCAAAAGTGGGATCTCCCCCTCCCAGCCAGAGACTTTCACACTTATCCCGGTTGATCTTAGACCCGGATGCCTCCGAGTAGCGTTCCACCTCCGACATCACCACATCGACCTCCTCTCTCGAGGAAACGAAAATGGTGACATCATCAGCGTACGCCACCACTCTCTGGGCGACATCCAGTTCCGCCAGACTCATCCCGACTCCCGCCAACGGCCCACAATCTACCCTCCGGACGTAGGGATCAATTGCGAACACGTATAAAAGCGGGCTCAAAGGACAACCCTGACGGACTCCGGACCCCACCTCAAAAGAGCGGCCAGACCACCCGTTCACCAGCGGGAAACTCTCTGCCCCTGCATATAAGGTCTTAAGCCAATTAATAAAAGCACACGGTAAGCCATATCTCAGGAGGACGGACCAGAGGTACTCGTGGTTCACCCGATCAAATGCTTTGGCCTGATCCAGGGACAGCAAGTACCCCTTCCAGAGACCTGCACTACTCCGCTCCACTGCCTCCCGGACACCGAGAACAGCACTTAAGGTGCTTTGGCCTGGAACAGAGCAGTGCTGGGCCCCCGAAAGGAGCCGGGGTGCAAACTTCACCAGCCGATTAAACAGTATCTCTGCCAGAAGCTTCCTGTCCGTATTGAGAAGAGCTATGGGCCTCCAATTCTCAATATGGCTGGGATCTTTACCCTTTGAGAGAAGAATCAGGGCTGACCTCCTCATTGACTTCGGCAGAGTGCCCGAGGAGAGACACTCATTGAATACCTCAGTCAAGAGGGGAGCTAAAGACTCCTTAAAGGTCTTGTACCACTCGGATGTTAAGCCATCCGGACCTGGTGACTTTTTGGGGGCAAGCCCCTCAATCGCCAGTCTCACTTCCTCTTCCCTGATTTTTTTTGCCAAAACATCAAGAGAGGGGTCTACCCCTGGCTCAGGAATGGTTTCAGCCAGGAAAGCCGACATCCCGTCTCGATCTAGATCCTTCCTTCCCAAGAGATGCGAGTAGAAGGATCTGACGACCTCCAAGATCCCTGATCTGGACCGATTCAGAGATCCTGTACTATCAATCAGTCCTGAAATGACTTTACTACTCACTGACATCTTACAGTTTCTGTAAGGGTCGGGCGAGCGGTACTTCCCGAAATCCCTCTCAAAAACCAAAGATGCGTGCCTATCGTACTGACACCTCATCAGCAAGGACTTCACTCTGGAGATATCCTCCCGGCTACCTCCAGTCGAGACGAGAAGCTCGAGTTTCCTCCTCAGTCCCTGATACAGGCGATACCTATTCAGGGACCTGAGGCTCGAGAGCTGGCGGAAGAACCCCGCAACCCGCTTCTTGAATATCTCCCACCACTCTGACTTACTACTACATAGGCCCAGTAAAGGTACCTGACTCTGAAGAAAATCCTCAAAGGACTGTCTTACCTCTGCTTCCTCCAGGAGGGACGAATTCAGCTTCCAATAACCTTTACCCATCCGAGGGGTCTCTGAAACATTCAGGGAAAACAAAATCATACAGTGATCGGAGAACTCCACCTCAACCACGGACACTGCAGAAGAGACAGCTTCCTCCTTCAAATAAAACCTGTCTATTCTAGACCTGCAGCTACCTCGATGATAGGTGAAACCCGCGTGGCCTGAGGGGCTCCGGATGTGGGCGTCCTCTAGGCGAGCTACCCTAACTATGCTATTGAGAGCTATGCTATCATAAGCCAACCGATCATTGGAGCCTCTCCTATCTTGGGACCTTTTGACAGTATTGAAATCCCCTCCAAAGATCACCTGTCGGCTTGTAAAAAGAAAGGGCTTAATCCTCATAAAGAGATCTTTGCGGCCCCACTTGGTTTGTGGGGCGTAGATGTTAATAAGCTGGAGCTCTTGCCCCTTCATGAGGACATCTAAGATCAGGCACCTCCCCATTTCTAACTCAATAACCCGTCTGCATTCAACAGGAGCGGTAAAAAGGACCGCCACCCCACTATACGGCTCAGCCGCAAGAGACCAGTGGGAGGGGCCACGCCTCCACTCTCTCCTGGCTTTTACCAGAGAGGCAAGATCTGACAACCTGGTCTCCTGCAGATACAAAATATCGGCTTCAACACGGCCGAGAAAATCAAAGGCTGCGAATCTAGCCGTATCAGACTTTATACTGGCACAGTTAATAGATGCCAGTGTCAATGGGGTGAGTGCCGCCATCATGGGTGATTGAGATAGACGGCCCTAACCCCCTCATTTTTGTTTCTTCTTTACCCCCTCATCCCCAGATGAGGAGGCTTCCTTGTCTTTGGACCGTTTTTTTGATTCTGACTGGTCCATTTTATAATCCCCATCTCCGCCTGGCTCCGATTTGGCCCCATCCCCTGCGGAAATTGCCCCATCAGGACAGGGCCCAGTTCCCCCTGGAGGCTCCCCCACTTCAGGCACCCCATCCCTGACCCCCCCCCTTCAAGGAGGGGGAGGAGATGTCTTCAAGGACAGAGTACCGGTTAGACAGATCAATCAGAGGGGGGGCAGGTAAGCTTCCGCTTGGGACCTGGTCCGCAGCACGGGGACTAGAGGGCTCCGACCTCTTCTTTCTCCCTTTACTGCCCTTCTTTTTTGGCCTCTCTTCACCCTCCTCATCCACACTTTCACAGTGGGAGGAATCGGAAAGATCGGCCTTGCTGCCCTCTTCTTTACAGATTCTCCCCATTTCCTCTTCCAGCACATTCTCCCCCAGGGTCTCAGCAGTTTCAGGACTAACCTCAGGAGCAGGGCCAGAAGCTACCCCTGCCACATGGGAACTCTCCAGTTCCCTGCTCCTTCTCCGATTAGCCTCCCGCCTCAGCCTGGCGGGACTTTTCCTCTTCACTGACCCTGTTGCACCTTCACCCGCACCCGTGCCCTCCCCAGCTGAGGCAACGTTACTGCTCTCCCCAGCCAAGGTGACCGTCGCACGGGCAAAGGCGCTAGGACAACGGCTGAAAGGGTGTCCTAAGACACCACACAGATGACACCTGATCTGCCTACAGGATGCGGCAAGATGACCTACCCCACCGCACAGTGCACAGACCTGCACGGTACAGGCTGCGCTAAAGTGAGTGGGGCTGCCACACCTGTGACAGACCTTGGGCTGCCCCTGGTAGAAAACTTGGATTCTGTCTCTCCCAAGAAAAGCAGCTGATGGGATGTGGGCAACAGTGCTCCCCGAACGCTTCAGTTTGACGGAAAACGTCCAGGCCCCAGACCAGATCCCATGTTCGTCATAGTTCTTTTTTGGCATGTCCGTCACATCCCCATATCGGCTAAGCCAGGTCATAATGTCATAGCAAGATAGTGACTCGTTACGTGTCAAAACGGTCACTTTCTTGGCCAGATTCTGACGGGATATCGCCTTTACGGCGAAATCCCGCCAGCCGGGCTCGCTTTTCACCACCTCATAATTCGACCAGAAAAGTTCCAGACCCTCTGGCCGAACAAAGCTGATGTCAAACTCGGAAGTACCATAGGGGTGGATCAGGGCAAAGATGTCACTTGCCCTGAATTCCATCCGGAGGAGGAGCTCAACCACCTTACCCCGAGGCGGACGCGCATCTTCGCCCCTCCACACTAAACGGACCACATTCCTACGGCCACTTTCCTGGCCGGATGTCGGGAGGGACCAGACCACCTCCCCGTTTTGTTCTCGGAAGGCGCCTAAGCCATGTCTTTCTATCCAAAAAGACAGGTCAACCTCACCCCTCCCCTCTACATGGATTGACCTGTCTCCCCTACGTAGAGCCTCCAGGAGGCGCTGTTGCAAGTGACCCCCAGAGCCAGACGGAGATGGGGATCCCCCTGATCCCCCGGCAGTGACGCTGGCATAGCTTCTCTGAGAAGCAGCCACTACCGGGGGGGCAGTCGAACCAGGAACTGACCCAGAGGCCAAACCTGGACCCTTATTCTTAACAGCCATAACACCTCTCTCTGTCATTCCACTACCACTCCTCACCTGTATTTCACTAGCACCCCTCTCTTGGACTACACTTGCACCCCTCTCTTGCACTCCTCTTGCACCCCTCTCTTGCACACTACTTGCACCCCTCTCTTGCACACTACTTGCACCCCCCTCATCAACACTGCTACCACAACTCCTCCCATGCACACCACTATAACTCACATTCTGCACATTACCATTTTTATTCACATTTTTCCTTTCACTTTCACTCTTGCGTTCACTCTCCCTTGGAGTGTTACAGACTGGGCTGGCTGGGTCTTTTGCTTCATGTTTAAGGGTTGCCGGTTTCAGGATTGGTGCTGCATAGTTCTTTCTTCCTGTGTCTTTGGGTGCAGACACAGGCTCCGCCTCTGAAATGGGTGGCCACTCCCCCTCACAAAAAGACTGTCCCTCCGGACTAACTCCCGCTACAGCTGATGTGCAGGGAACCTCCCACTTTATAGCGGAGTGCCCCCTGGCGCCAGAACCAGTATCAACCACGCCACCTAGGGGACCGCCCCCTGAACCAACAAGGTCCAGCGCCCGGACACTCCCCCCCCCCCCCCTCACAGGAGAGTGCCCTGCGGTGCCAGGACCTGTACCGCCCACTTCAACCAGGGGACCGCCCCCCGAACGGGTGAATCTGCCGCCATTTTCCGGTGCCTGGACACCCTCCCCCCTCACAGGAGGGTGCCCTTTTTTTTCTATAGCACCCGCGGCCATTTTGGGTGCGCTACTGTATCCCCCATGCTGGCCCCGCTCCACTACAGAAACGGGGTCTGGCAGATTGGGGGACCCAGCACCCTTTTCAGCCGACCCAGACTGCTGGAAGGGAGAAAAGACAAACTTAACTCCTTGTGTCTTCTTCCTCTTCTTGCCCTTTCCTTTCTTCTTCTTCTTTCCCTTCTCCTCTGGGCCCAAATCATCCCCGAAGGAAAAGTTTTCCAGACGGGTGGGGGACTCCTGCATAACAATTGCCCGCAGGAGACCCCCATCTGCCAAGCCGCTTCCATCACTGCAGTCACTGCCGTCATCATCATCATCATCCTCCTCACTGGAGGGAGGTAAGGCCACCTGAGCCGGGTTTACATAGTCCTCACTGAGGGTAAGTGGGGGGTCTGGGGTAACAGTAGTGGTGGTACACACAGGTCCAGTATCCATATCCCCCTCACTCTAATCCCCCTCCTCACCTCCCTCCATCTCTTCCTCCTCACTCTGGCAGTCATCTTGGTTACTCACTTGTCCTGAGACCTTCATGCTGGAGAAACGATCCTTGTTCACAAGTCTCTCGCTGAGTATACCACCTCCCTCCACAATGTCTGATCTCAGCCTAACAATCTCATCCACCTGTTTCTTCAGAGCTCTCACCTTGGTGGAAAATGCTGCCCTCTTGGTCTTTGCTGCATTGTTTGCTTGGTAGCTGGAGGGGCAAGCTGTGCATAACTAGCTTGCCCCCTGACTGGTGAGCAGTTAAGGGGTTAAGAAATATACAGGCAATGTTTTTTAGCCCCCTCCCCCGCCTGTAAAAACTTGTTGCTAACTATAGTGGTATGTCCCATGGGTGGGGGGGAAGGAGTGCACCAATCAGGGGTCTAATAGTTTCCCGGGCTTTCAGGGGCCCTCCCCTGGGTATTTATAGCTGTGGTGCCTCCCTTTCCCCCTCAATCTGCCCAGGACCCGGAGTTTTGACTGCTGGCTGGTATGTGTCTGCCCCTTATTTGTGGCCTGGATGGAGCAGATGGGTGAGGGCTGGCATGCTCCCTTGTGGCTGAGCTGGCCTCCCCTCCTGTTGCACCCTTGGCGGGTTCAGGAGGCTGGCGGACCTCTTATCAGTCCTGCCCTCCTTTCCCACTGTAATCCCTTTGAGCCCTGTCCCGTTCTTTTGCCCTTTCCCCTGCCTGTACTTTGATCCCTCTCTCCTGGGTGCTCCTGGAGCAGGCTCTGATTACCTACTTGCCCCGTCCGTCTCTTTTTTCCCCCCTGTTGCGGTCCCCTTCGTCTGCCTCCCCCCCCCTGTTGCGGTCCTTACCATAACCCCCCCTCCCGCCTGTTTGTCCCCTCCGCTCTGGAGGTGGCGGCCCCTGGGTGGCTGCTGCTGTTTTAACCCCCTTTAACGTTTGCGCAAATGGACGTTTATTAACGTCCATTTGCGCGTCCCCAGCTATAATCCGCGCTCACATAGTGAGCGCGCATTATAGCTGTTGGGTCCCAGTTGCTATTAGCGACCAGGACCCCTGATAATGCCGGACATCGCCGATCTGGCAGATGTCCGGCATCACCTTTTCAGACGCGGCGATCAAAGTCATCGCCGCGTCTGAAAATGTAATTGAACGCATCCCGGCTGCTCAGCGGGCTGATTGGGACCATCGCGATAAAATCGCGATGTCCCGATCAGCTGGGACGCAGCAGGAGGGTCACTCACCTGCCTCCTGCGCGTCCGCTCCTCAATTGATTGCTCCAAGCCTGAAATTCAGGCTTGAGCAATCAATCATTGATAACACCGATCATTGCCATGTTACTACATGGCAAGTGATCGGTGTCAGGTTCAGTGTGTGCAGTGTTATAGCTCCTAGGGGAGCTATAGCATTGCAAAAAAAAAAAAAAAACTGTTGAAGTATTTGAATAGTTAAGTTAATAAAGATCTTTTAACCCTTGCAATTTTACACGTTTGATCACCCCCCTTTTCCACATCATAAAATAAAATAAAAAATAAAAATTAATAAAAAAAAAAAAGAAAAAGAAAAGAAAAGAAAAATACCATAATAGTAATGATAAAAAATTAAAATCTATAAATAAAATAATAATACATAAAATACTGTATATTACAACAACATACACGTGTGGTATCGCCACGTGCCTACATGTCCGTAGTATAAAAAAATAAATAAATTAATTAATAAATATAGTCATTTAAGGCGCTCCGTCTATGGCGTACGTGTATAATATAAAAAAAAAAAAAAAAAAAAAAAAAAACATTACAAATTTATTAATTAATGAATAAAATACATAAATAAGTAATATTACTTGAATAAATAAATTTCACAGTCCAAAATAGCGTATTTTTGACCCCTTTTTATACCGTAAATATGAAAAACAGCGATCTCAAACTCTGATCGAAACGACAATGGTACTGCGGACAGCTTCAGATCACAACGCCAACTATATGAGCACTCATACCGTCCCCACTCCATTGCCCGGCTCCTTACCCCCACCACACTAGCACTCCCCCCCTGCCCACTGCTGCTGCTGCCCCTCCCCCTTTTTCTTCGTGCTCTTCCAGTGCTCCCCATGGTTCTTGCATCCATTGCGCCCCCCCCACGCCTCCCCATCACCTCTCTGCCCCGAGTTCCCAACCCCCCCCCTTCCCCCACTGCTGCCACTGCTGTCCTCCTTCCTCCTGCCTCTCCAATGCCCCCCGTGGAGGGGTAGGGAGTGCTCCCCTGATTTCGTGTTGCTCTTCCCCCCTCTGGGGCCGGATGGGGGCATAGACGTATTTGTCGCCGCTCTCGCTCTGGTCCTGGGGGGCGGCACAGGCGGTGTTTTTTGGGCCTTCTGTTCACCTGCGGGGAGTAGGTGTTTCGGTTCTTCCCGCAGGGTTCTCCCTCGGAGTCCTCTACTGCTGTTTTCCCGGCGTGGTTTCCGGCGCCGTTCCGTGCGGCGGCCGAGTGCCCGCGACCCGGCGGTCTCCAGCGTGCCTTGTCCCACGCCTGCGGCGGTGGTGAAGTGGTTCCTCCCTCTGTTGTGCTTCTCCATTTTCTGGAATTGGTGAGTCTTCTGATGTGGGGCTTTGCCCCTTCCCTGGTTTGTGTGCTTATTGCTACGTCTGTGTAGTGTTCGTCCTTTTGTTCCCGTGTGTTTGTTGAGTTTGGGTCTCGGATATGGGTGTATATCTGTGTTGGTCTCTGGTTGTGAGTTGGGTACGTCTCTTCTTGACGGGGTGCTTTGGTAGGGTATCATTTTCTGCGGTGCGCGCTTGGGTGTGTGGTCTTTTGGCCTTACGCTCTAGGTGGCCGGGGTTTTGCTGACTTAGCTCCCGTAGGCATGTTCCTTTTCCTGAATCGGTGGCTGCCACCCAGTCACGGTTTTGTTTCTTTGGGTTTTCTCCCCCTTTGTTTGGTTTATCTCTCCATCTTAAGTTGTAGTCTCTCTCCGCTGCTCCATTGTCCTAGTATATTTGTCTGCTGTTTTTTCCTGTTTCGCCCAATCTCATGTAGGCATGGGACTCCTGTATGTCGTGCTGGGTGCTTTGGCTGATGTGGCGGAGGGTAGGTTTCGCTTGAGTCTCTGGGGGTAGGTTTTGCTTGTGTCTCCGTTTGTCTTGCCTGTGTGGTTTCTTCTGTTCGTGGTGGTATTCCGGAGGGTGATTCTCCTGTGCTCTACACTTGTTGGGGTGTGGTTTGTTGCTGCAAGGCTGACATGCAAATTTGTGAAGCGTCCATATTTTGTGCTCGCTTCGGCAGCATGTATGTTAAAATTGGAACGATTTTGAGGAGATTAGCATGTCTTCCGCATGCCTTGTTGGCCTTGGTTTGCTGCTTTCCTATGGTCAGGGAGTAATTGCGTTTTCTCTGTTTTGGTTTCTTCAGGGCTCGCTATGTGCCCCGGTTCCGGTCCTTGCTGGTTTACTGAATGTTCCACGTGGAATGTGGTTCAGGGCGGAGTTTTTTCCTGCAGGTTGTCTCTGGCCGCCGAGGGTGTGTGGTATCTGTGCCCCCGCATATGTGCCCCTGGTGCACTAAGGGCTGACGTTCCGGTTGGTTGGGTTTTTTTCAGGCGTGATGCAGTGGACAGGCCTGCTTTCAGTCCCCCGTTGCAGCTCATGGAGAGCTCGCTCTGTTCCCGGGTGTGGCTGGTTTGGTTGGTTGTTGGTGTGGTGTTTTGGTTTTCCAGTGGTGCTGCAGGGTGGTTTACTACTGGGTGTCTTGGTAGTCAGTGGGTTTCTGCCATGCTTGGGTTTTTTGTTTGTGCTTTTTCCTTTGGTGTTGGTTGTGGGACTTTGGGTGCTTGCTTCAGCAGTTCATGTTCTAGGATTGTAACGGTACTGTGTGGGTTGGCGTGGCCCCTGTGCTTGATTGCGCTATAATTTGGTGATGCTTTTCTTTTTTGGGTGTGATTTGAGTGATCGGGGGCGTTTTGTCGGTCTGACATTTGGGGCGTTGTCACTGTTATTATTTCTTTCTTTCGGCTTTCTTCCTGCGCTCGGCTTGTTGCACCTAGTGCTTCGCTGTTTGGAGATAAGGTTTATTTTGCGGCTGTACTCCCTGGGGTCGGTATTGGGTGTTGACGCTTTGTCCCGTTCTCTGGCAGTGGTTCCGGAGGTTGCTCCCTCGGGTGGAGTCGGAAGGTTTGCTCATGTGGCTGTGGAATGGGAGACCACCTCGGGTTCGGGTCCCGGGGTAGGACTGAGTGATACAGTTGTGGTTAAATTTTCGGCCTGTGGGTCATCGTGGAGATTGGTGTATTTCTTGGTCCGCTTTAGTGGCTCCTGCGACTTGGTCGCACTCACGGTGAGGCGCTTGCGAGTAGTTGGGGTTGGTGTGGAGGCCGGGATGTCTACAGTCAAGGAGGGTCCCGAAGGTTCCAAGTGTGTCTGTGGATAGGGGTTTTGTTTTTTGTACCTACAAGGTTCTGCTGTTTGACTTCCTATTTCGTTTTGATAGGCTGTGATAAAATAAGTTAACTGCTGTGTCTCCTATCCAAGGACGTTCGAGATTTGGGCTGTATTCTGCATGTATCCAATTAACATTCTTAGTATGTGACGCTGGGTATCTTCACCTGTTCATGTGAATCACCTACTACTCAGTGCAAAAAAAAAAAAAAGGGTGCTTTCCCACTGTGCTGCGATCCAGTGGGGTGAGGTTGCCGCATGACGGGGGGTGATTTTTCTTTTCTGCTTTGCGGTTGGTGGGATGTTGGTGTATACCTAGGGGCTGGGCCCGTGAGCGGGTGGCCTTGCTGTCGGCGACCATTTTTTCCTATCAGTTTTTGGGTCGCTTGGTGGCGGCTGTGGGTCGGATTTTTGGTTGTCGCTTTTGCGTCGTTTTTTCTGATCCGAGGTTTTGCGCTGGCTTTTTTCGGGGCTAGGTGGATGGGGCACTTTCTTTCTCCTCGTCTCCTTCCATGACACTTGGGTGTCTGATGTGTTTTTTGGGTGCCTATTTTGTGCGTTTTCAGGTCCGTCGGTCCGAGATTGCTTAGGCGATCTGGGACACACAGCTTGTGCTGCATGAGGGTCCACGAATGACTGTTTTTTCCTGTTGTCGTCCTATTGTTGATTGGACTGCGGTGGGGGCCTCCCCCCCCACCTCTTTTTCTTTTATGCTCCCCGCCCTCGATTGTCTGTTTTGGGTTTTGGCTTCTCTTTGTAGGAGGGGGTGTTGCGAGTTTGGGATTCGCTCTCTTTTTGTGTCGGTGTCGGCGGAGAGGGCTCAGTTTCCGGAGAGGGTAGCGCAGCGCGTGGGGCGCGGGCGATCTGCTTGTTGCGTTGCTATTTTCGCCCAGTTTGATGTTTCCCACATGTGTTTTTGTTTTGCGAGCGGCTTTCCGCAAGGTGGTGCGAGTGCTGCGGCACTCTTCGGTGTATGGGCGAGAAATGAGAAATGAGTTCACACAA
>NW_026609809.1:0-24235 GCF_029499605.1 Hyla sarda
GCAAAACGTCCATTACCCGGCGATTGTTTTGATCAAAGGTACCTATACATCTCACAATCTTCTGCCCCGGTACTGTCATAGATCTTTTGTTAGTGGTGAGTAATTCATTTCTCGGAGTGTCCCTAGCACGGGCAAAAGCCCTATGTAGAACTTTCTTTGGATATCCTCGAGATATAAATCTCTGATATAGCAATTTACTCTCTGCCAGAAAGGCTTCATTAGATGAGCAATTGCGTCTCGCTCGCAAGTATTGCCCAACTGGGATGCCTCTCTTTAGGGCTACCGGATGATGACTTCTCCATTGTAGGAAACTATTGGTGGAAGTCGGTTTCCTAAATATCTTTGTATGAATACTGCCACTCGGGTCCAGAGTGATTTTTAGATCCAAGAAGTTAAGAGTGTTTTCATGTATTTCGTGTGTAAAGTGCATACCTATATTATTTTGATTGAGTGCCGTGACAAACTCATTGAATAAGGTGATAGTGCCATCCCAAAATAATAAAATATCATCAATAAATCTACCCCAAAATAAAACGTGACTAGTGTACTTGTGTAAGGTGTCAGAAAAAACTATAGTGTCCTCCCACCACCCTAGAAAGAGATTAGCGAAATTAGGTGCACAAGTAGTGCCCATAGCGGTGCCTTTACATTGTAAATAAAAGTGGCCATCAAATAAAAAGTAATTGTGAGTGAGAAGGAAATGAAGTAAACATAAGACAAATTCATTGTGACTGGTGTATTGTGTGCCTCTTGTGGATAGAAAGTGTCGAACTGCCTCCAAGCCCAAATCATGCTTTATATTGGTGTATAGCGCCTCAACATCGAGGCTTGCTATAAGGGTTTGGGGCGGAAAAGAAATTTCCTGGAGTCGAGTGACAGCATCTCCTGTGTCTTTGATGTACGAAGGGAGGGCCACCACAAAGGGGGCCAGAATCTGGTCCACATACACACTTATCCCCTCTGTCAAATTTTCATTCCCTGAAACGATAGGTCGTCCAGGGATAGGGGTTTTCTGTTTATGTACCTTCGGTAGTGCATATAGAGTAGCTATGGTTGGTTTAGGGTTAAACATAACCCGGAATTCATCCTCTGTTATCAAACAGTTTGTCTTAGCATCTGTCAAGATGGTTTTAAGCTCCGTCACATACACCTCAGTGGGATTGTTGTCTAATTTCTTATAGGTGGACACTCCGAGAAATGAATTACTCACCACTAACAAAAGATCTATGACAGTACCGGGGCAGAAGATTGTGAGATGTATAGGTACCTTTGATCAAAACAATCGCCGGGTAATGGACGTTTTGCGGAAATATTGGCCCATTTTGATGGCAGATTGCGATCTGAGAGAAGTACTTACCGACTATCCGTCTGTCACATTCAGACGAGGGAGAAACATTAGAGAGCACCTAGTAAAGAGCCACTACTCTGACCATGTGGAAGAAACGTGGTTGAGGTCCACCATTATTGGTTCCTATCCATGTGGAAGTTGCTCTTTTTGTCAGAGAGTCCCCAAAACAAAGGACTTTACGAATCCCATTGATGGACGAAGATATGTGATCAGGGAATTTATCAATTGTCAAACCTCCGGTATTGTCTATATAGCTCAATGTGGATGCCCTATGATTTATGTAGGAAAAACCACTCAACAGTTCAGAAGAAGGATCTCTCAGCATATAAGCACGATACGAACTAGAGCAGATACACCTCTAGCAAGACATTTTTGGTCCCACCATGGGGGGAATTGGTCCTGTTTGAGATTTTTTGGCTTGGCCAGACCACGCTTAGGACCAAGACGTGGCAATCTGGATAAAAAGCTTCTACAAGAAGAAGCTAAGTGGATTTACCGACTGAAATCTATGTCTCCTTTGGGCCTGAATGAAGGGTTCACCTTCAGCCCATTTATCTAATTAAGTTTACCTGCCTTAAATAAAATATAACACTATTTATAACAACCTATAATTATGGTATTTCATATACCCATTACGTGAGTGTCGCATTTAAGCCTTTTATTGGTGTCACAGCTATCACACTTCCTCTGGGATGCAAATTTTCATTATCGAATTCTCCTCTCCTTTTTATCAGTCTACTGACTCATTTAGCTTGATTTACCAGAATCTCATCATATCTATTCACATAGATGAGATCAGAATAAACCTTTCCACTTTATTCCTTTGCCGAATAAATCCATAATATGTATAACAATATATACAATTCAGTCCATTAAGTCTGTTGAATTGAAAGTCTATACCAATCAATAGACATGAGTTTTCACTAAATTCTCTATGTTCTCGCGCATCTTTTCCGCGCATATGAAGGATTTCTAAGTTCTCGCGCAGATCGAGACGCGCAACCGGAAGTTTACTGTTAGCCGTCGGAGAACGGAGCATGCGCAGATGAGTCGAATCCGGCTCCTTCATTCTATCACCTCGCGCACGAGATTCTGGCGCAGCACGTCATTGGCGATTTACCCTACGGGGATTCGCCGATGTACGTGCCAGTCAAGGCTCCGGAATTGCGATTGGGCACAAGAAACACAAACAGAGATTGGCTGATCCAATACAGAGATGTGGATTGGTCGATTTAAGTGTCACTTCTTAATACATGAGAGGCATTGGTGGAGAATTTATTATGTGTGAATCCCGACATCCTGTGACATCATTAAGGGAGGTATTATAACCCCCTGCACGGCGTTTTTTAACTCAGTGCCTATCTACCTCTTGATAACGCTGCTGAGGCAGTGAAACATGTCGAGGGGGGCCATGTTAAGTTTTTAACTTTGAGCTCCATTGTCCTACAATAGCGCTGAATGCAGGTGATCTGCAGGCACCTCTTCTCCGCTCCAGTGTTCATTCAATCCATAGACCAGTTGGTCCAATTTATATGCATATAGAATCTAACAAGTAGGACGATATGGTGCTCTATATTTTTAAAACACCATTAAGTGCGACCCGATTTCAATAAAGATTGCACTTTTAAATTCACATTTTCTTGATATATGGGAAATAAAGGGTTTTTTTGGGCTACCCTGTTTGGTAGTCTATGAGTTAGTGGTCAAATTCCACCCTCCATATATTGGTCTCTACTAGATATGTTTTTTTCTGCTTTTTTTGGGTCAAATCCCCATCATCTGAGACCGTACCTCTAAGGTCTGTCCATATTATGGCAGGATTTCTTTCCACTAAATTAAATCCAGATATTTTTCTGGCACAAGCCCAACATGTATTCTCAGCCAATGAATTACCACTGAATCAGATTGATATACAATCAGCTTTTCGTAATCTGCAAAAAACTTATAAAAAATACATTCGCTCCTGGTGGGAGATAGCGAGCTTAGAGACCTACCTCCAACAAAAGATAGTATATAGGGGTCTACGAATCAACATTTTGCCCAATTCACATCAGGAGGATAAGGAGTTTATACATGGGTGGCAACAACTTCTGACCGAAAATTCATTACGTATGCTTGATTATTTAGTAACATATGAAAAAAAGGCCTTTATTGCTGTCGGTGCTCATCTGGAGAGTCAGATTGAAGAAATACAAGCTTTCAAAAGCAATCCTGAATTCTCGAATTTGGAACAAAGGTTACAGAAACACATAGAAAATTTTCAATCAGATATTAAAGAAAGGAAACATAACAAATATATTAGAGACAGGAGAGACTTTGATACTGGTCAAATTTACATCAAAAGACCACAAAACAATTATATCAACCAATATACAGATATTTCGGAGTCTGAGATATCTGAATCTGACGAGACCTCAAACGTGCCCACACGAGCATTTAATCCGACAACGAAACCTAAATACAAAAACAAACGTAGAAATCCTAATAGACGTCCCTACCAAAAGGGCACCACAGCATACGCTCAAGGATCCACCCAGGGAAATCACTCTGTGAACCAGTTCCACAGTGCAGGAACTCATCCCCAAGTAACATGCCATCCTGGACCCTCCCAAAGAAATCCAGATGGGACAAATATGATGGGAGTACATCCCCAATCGACATGCTATTCTGGCACAACTCAAGGAAATTTAGAAGGGATAAATATGATGGGGGTCTCTCCCCCTGTGTCCACCTTCTCCTCCTCTACTCATTCTGTGCCTTTAGCCCAACAGCCAGTGGTGACCACAGCTGTCCCAATGATGACTACTGGAACACTAAATTTACCAACACCAGCAACTTTTTTAGGGGGAGGAGTCCAACTTCGAGACCGGGAGAAATGGGCTTATCCCTCCCAGTCGAGATAAAAAGGGATGAAATGCAGGTTATTAACCTGTCTTCTCATGAATTAACATCCTCTCAGACTGATATTTTAAAGAAAGGTCTATCATATGTCCCAACACCTTCCTATGACTCCTTCACCTGGATAAAAGACATAAACCTCTTCGCTAGAAAATTAGCCCTCCATAAGATGCATAAGAACAGAGAATCTAATCTGTCTACAAATAGGGAGCGTGATGAAAGAGCTATGTTGGATCTTGTAGATCTTCTAGAGGAGAATGACACAGGAGTCAGAAGGATGGAGCCCCCTTTTTCGGATTTAAGACCAAAGTCTAGGACCACACCACCCCTTAGCCAATATGGAAACATACAAACCTTTGTGGATATGGTTACGAATGACTTAGGGAAAATCAAGAATTCCAGTAGATCTCGGAATTTTACAGTGGCGGAGTCCAAGGCTTTAAAAGAATTGGAGCAAAATCAGCAAATTATTATAAAACCCTCTGACAAAGGAGGAAATGTCGTAATTATGGATAAGATTGATTACAAGAATATGGTATTGAGACTAATAAAGGACCCTTCCACCTATAAGAAATTAGACAACAATCCCACTGAGGTGTATGTGACGGAGCTTAAAACCATCTTGACAGATGCTAAGACAAACTGTTTGATAACAGAGGATGAATTCCGGGTTATGTTTAACCCTAAACCAACCATAGCTACTCTATATGCACTACCGAAGGTACATAAACAGAAAACCCCTATCCCTGGACGACCTATCGTTTCAGGGAATGAAAATTTGACAGAGGGGATAAGTGTGTATGTGGACCAGATTCTGGCCCCCTTTGTGGTGGCCCTCCCTTCGTACATCAAAGACACAGGAGATGCTGTCACTCGACTCCAGGAAATTTCTTTTCCGCCCCAAACCCTTATAGCAAGCCTCGATGTTGAGGCGCTATACACCAATATAAAGCATGATTTGGGCTTGGAGGCAGTTCGACACTTTCTATCCACAAGAGGCACACAATACACCAGTCACAATGAATTTGTCTTATGTTTACTTCATTTCCTTCTCACTCACAATTACTTTTTATTTGATGGCCACTTTTATTTACAATGTAAAGGCACCGCTATGGGCACTACTTGTGCACCTAATTTCGCTAATCTCTTTCTAGGGTGGTGGGAGGACACTATAGTTTTTTCTGACACCTTACACAAGTACACTAGTCACGTTTTATTTTGGGGTAGATTTATTGATGATATTTTATTATTTTGGGATGGCACTATCACCTTATTCAATGAGTTTGTCACGGCACTCAATCAAAATAATATAGGTATGCACTTTACACACGAAATACATGAAAACACTCTTAACTTCTTGGATCTAAAAATCACTCTGGACCCGAGTGGCAGTATTCATACAAAGATATTTAGGAAACCGACTTCCACCAATAGTTTCCTACAATGGAGAAGTCATCATCCGGTAGCCCTAAAGAGAGGCATCCCAGTTGGGCAATACTTGCGAGCGAGACGCAATTGCTCATCTAATGAAGCCTTTCTGGCAGAGAGTAAATTGCTATATCAGAGATTTATATCTCGAGGATATCCAAAGAAAGTTCTACATAGGGCTTTTGCCCGTGCTAGGGACACTCCGAGAAATGAATTACTCACCACTAACAAAAGATCTATGACAGTACCGGGGCAGAAGATTGTGAGATGTATAGGTACCTTTGATCAAAACAATCGCCGGGTAATGGACGTTTTGCGGAAATATTGGCCCATTTTGATGGCAGATTGCGATCTGAGAGAAGTACTTACCGACTATCCGTCTGTCACATTCAGACGAGGGAGAAACATTAGAGAGCACCTAGTAAAGAGCCACTACTCTGACCATGTGGAAGAAACGTGGTTGAGGTCCACCATTATTGGTTCCTATCCATGTGGAAGTTGCTCTTTTTGTCAGAGAGTCCCCAAAACAAAGGACTTTACGAATCCCATTGATGGACGAAGATATGTGATCAGGGAATTTATCAATTGTCAAACCTCCGGTATTGTCTATATAGCTCAATGTGGATGCCCTATGATTTATGTAGGAAAAACCACTCAACAGTTCAGAAGAAGGATCTCTCAGCATATAAGCACGATACGAACTAGAGCAGATACACCTCTAGCAAGACATTTTTGGTCCCACCATGGGGGGAATTGGTCCTGTTTGAGATTTTTTGGCTTGGCCAGACCACGCTTAGGACCAAGACGTGGCAATCTGGATAAAAAGCTTCTACAAGAAGAAGCTAAGTGGATTTACCGACTGAAATCTATGTCTCCTTTGGGCCTGAATGAAGGGTTCACCTTCAGCCCATTTATCTAATTAAGTTTACCTGCCTTAAATAAAATATAACACTATTTATAACAACCTATAATTATGGTATTTCATATACCCATTACGTGAGTGTCGCATTTAAGCCTTTTATTGGTGTCACAGCTATCACACTTCCTCTGGGATGCAAATTTTCATTATCGAATTCTCCTCTCCTTTTTATCAGTCTACTGACTCATTTAGCTTGATTTACCAGAATCTCATCATATCTATTCACATAGATGAGATCAGAATAAACCTTTCCACTTTATTCCTTTGCCGAATAAATCCATAATATGTATAACAATATATACAATTCAGTCCATTAAGTCTGTTGAATTGGAAGTCTATACCAATCAATAGACATGAGTTTTCACTAAATTCTCTATGTTCTCGCGCATCTTTTCCGCGCATATGAAGGATTTCTAAGTTCTCGCGCAGATCGAGACGCGCAACCGGAAGTTTACTGTTAGCCGTCGGAGAACGGAGCATGCGCAGATGAGTCGAATCCGGCTCCTTCATTCTATCACCTCGCGCACGAGATTCTGGCGCAGCACGTCATTGGCGATTTACCCTACGGGGATTCGCCGATGTACGTGCCAGTCAAGGCTCCGGAATTGCGATTGGGCACAAGAAACACAAACAGAGATTGGCTGATCCAATACAGAGATGTGGATTGGTCGATTTAAGTGTCACTTCTTAATACATGAGAGGCATTGGTGGAGAATTTATTATGTGTGAATCCCGACATCCTGTGACATCATTAAGGGAGGTATTATAACCCCCTGCACGGCGTTTTTTAACTCAGTGCCTATCTACCTCTTGATAACGCTGCTGAGGCAGTGAAACATGTCGAGGGGGGCCATGTTAAGTTTTTAACTTTGAGCTCCATTGTCCTACAATAGCGCTGAATGCAGGTGATCTGCAGGCACCTCTTCTCCGCTCCAGTGTTCATTCAATCCATAGACCAGTTGGTCCAATTTATATGCATATAGAATCTAACAAGTAGGACGATATGGTGCTCTATATTTTTAAAACACCATTAAGTGCGACCCGATTTCAATAAAGATTGCACTTTTAAATTCACATTTTCTTGATATATGGGAAATAAAGGGTTTTTTTGGGCTACCCTGTTTGGTAGTCTATGAGTTAGTGGTCAAATTCCACCCTCCATATATTGGTCTCTACAAGATATGTTTTTTTCTGCTTTTTTTGGGTCAAATCCCCATCATCTGAGACCGTACCTCTAAGGTCTGTCCATATTATGGCAGGATTTCTTTCCACTAAATTAAATCCAGATATTTTTCTGGCACAAGCCCAACATGTATTCTCAGCCAATGAATTACCACTGAATCAGATTGATATACAATCAGCTTTTCGTAATCTGCAAAAAACTTATAAAAAATACATTCGCTCCTGGTGGGAGATAGCGAGCTTAGAGACCTACCTCCAACAAAAGATAGTATATAGGGGTCTACGAATCAACATTTTGCCCAATTCACATCAGGAGGATAAGGAGTTTATACATGGGTGGCAACAACTTCTGACCGAAAATTCATTACGTATGCTTGATTATTTAGTAACATATGAAAAAAAGGCCTTTATTGCTGTCGGTGCTCATCTGGAGAGTCAGATTGAAGAAATACAAGCTTTCAAAAGCAATCCTGAATTCTCGAATTTGGAACAAAGGTTACAGAAACACATAGAAAATTTTCAATCAGATATTAAAGAAAGGAAACATAACAAATATATTAGAGACAGGAGAGACTTTGATACTGGTCAAATTTACATCAAAAGACCACAAAACAATTATATCAACCAATATACAGATATTTCGGAGTCTGAGATATCTGAATCTGACGAGACCTCAAACGTGCCCACACGAGCATTTAATCCGACAACGAAACCTAAATACAAAAACAAACGTAGAAATCCTAATAGACGTCCCTACCAAAAGGGCACCACAGCATACGCTCAAGGATCCACCCAGGGAAATCACTCTGTGAACCAGTTCCACAGTGCAGGAACTCATCCCCAAGTAACATGCCATCCTGGACCCTCCCAAAGAAATCCAGATGGGACAAATATGATGGGAGTACATCCCCAATCGACATGCTATTCTGGCACAACTCAAGGAAATTTAGAAGGGATAAATATGATGGGGGTCTCTCCCCCTGTGTCCACCTTCTCCTCCTCTACTCATTCTGTGCCTTTAGCCCAACAGCCAGTGGTGACCACAGCTGTCCCAATGATGACTACTGGAACACTAAATTTACCAACACCAGCAACTTTTTTAGGGGGAGGAGTCCAACTTCGAGACCGGGAGAAATGGGCTTATCCCTCCCAGTCGAGATAAAAAGGGATGAAATGCAGGTTATTAACCTGTCTTCTCATGAATTAACATCCTCTCAGACTGATATTTTAAAGAAAGGTCTATCATATGTCCCAACACCTTCCTATGACTCCTTCACCTGGATAAAAGACATAAACCTCTTCGCTAGAAAATTAGCCCTCCATAAGATGCATAAGAACAGAGAATCTAATCTGTCTACAAATAGGGAGCGTGATGAAAGAGCTATGTTGGATCTTGTAGATCTTCTAGAGGAGAATGACACAGGAGTCAGAAGGATGGAGCCCCCTTTTTCGGATTTAAGACCAAAGTCTAGGACCACACCACCCCTTAGCCAATATGGAAACATACAAACCTTTGTGGATATGGTTACGAATGACTTAGGGAAAATCAAGAATTCCAGTAGATCTCGGAATTTTACAGTGGCGGAGTCCAAGGCTTTAAAAGAATTGGAGCAAAATCAGCAAATTATTATAAAACCCTCTGACAAAGGAGGAAATGTCGTAATTATGGATAAGATTGATTACAAGAATATGGTATTGAGACTAATAAAGGACCCTTCCACCTATAAGAAATTAGACAACAATCCCACTGAGGTGTATGTGACGGAGCTTAAAACCATCTTGACAGATGCTAAGACAAACTGTTTGATAACAGAGGATGAATTCCGGGTTATGTTTAACCCTAAACCAACCATAGCTACTCTATATGCACTACCGAAGGTACATAAACAGAAAACCCCTATCCCTGGACGACCTATCGTTTCAGGGAATGAAAATTTGACAGAGGGGATAAGTGTGTATGTGGACCAGATTCTGGCCCCCTTTGTGGTGGCCCTCCCTTCGTACATCAAAGACACAGGAGATGCTGTCACTCGACTCCAGGAAATTTCTTTTCCGCCCCAAACCCTTATAGCAAGCCTCGATGTTGAGGCGCTATACACCAATATAAAGCATGATTTGGGCTTGGAGGCAGTTCGACACTTTCTATCCACAAGAGGCACACAATACACCAGTCACAATGAATTTGTCTTATGTTTACTTCATTTCCTTCTCACTCACAATTACTTTTTATTTGATGGCCACTTTTATTTACAATGTAAAGGCACCGCTATGGGCACTACTTGTGCACCTAATTTCGCTAATCTCTTTCTAGGGTGGTGGGAGGACACTATAGTTTTTTCTGACACCTTACACAAGTACACTAGTCACGTTTTATTTTGGGGTAGATTTATTGATGATATTTTATTATTTTGGGATGGCACTATCACCTTATTCAATGAGTTTGTCACGGCACTCAATCAAAATAATATAGGTATGCACTTTACACACGAAATACATGAAAACACTCTTAACTTCTTGGATCTAAAAATCACTCTGGACCCGAGTGGCAGTATTCATACAAAGATATTTAGGAAACCGACTTCCACCAATAGTTTCCTACAATGGAGAAGTCATCATCCGGTAGCCCTAAAGAGAGGCATCCCAGTTGGGCAATACTTGCGAGCGAGACGCAATTGCTCATCTAATGAAGCCTTTCTGGCAGAGAGTAAATTGCTATATCAGAGATTTATATCTCGAGGATATCCAAAGAAAGTTCTACATAGGGCTTTTGCCCGTGCTAGGGACACTCCGAGAAATGAATTACTCACCACTAACAAAAGATCTATGACAGTACCGGGGCAGAAGATTGTGAGATGTATAGGTACCTTTGATCAAAACAATCGCCGGGTAATGGACGTTTTGCGGAAATATTGGCCCATTTTGATGGCAGATTGCGATCTGAGAGAAGTACTTACCGACTATCCGTCTGTCACATTCAGACGAGGGAGAAACATTAGAGAGCACCTAGTAAAGAGCCACTACTCTGACCATGTGGAAGAAACGTGGTTGAGGTCCACCATTATTGGTTCCTATCCATGTGGAAGTTGCTCTTTTTGTCAGAGAGTCCCCAAAACAAAGGACTTTACGAATCCCATTGATGGACGAAGATATGTGATCAGGGAATTTATCAATTGTCAAACCTCCGGTATTGTCTATATAGCTCAATGTGGATGCCCTATGATTTATGTAGGAAAAACCACTCAACAGTTCAGAAGAAGGATCTCTCAGCATATAAGCACGATACGAACTAGAGCAGATACACCTCTAGCAAGACATTTTTGGTCCCACCATGGGGGGAATTGGTCCTGTTTGAGATTTTTTGGCTTGGCCAGACCACGCTTAGGACCAAGACGTGGCAATCTGGATAAAAAGCTTCTACAAGAAGAAGCTAAGTGGATTTACCGACTGAAATCTATGTCTCCTTTGGGCCTGAATGAAGGGTTCACCTTCAGCCCATTTATCTAATTAAGTTTACCTGCCTTAAATAAAATATAACACTATTTATAACAACCTATAATTATGGTATTTCATATACCCATTACGTGAGTGTCGCATTTAAGCCTTTTATTGGTGTCACAGCTATCACACTTCCTCTGGGATGCAAATTTTCATTATCGAATTCTCCTCTCCTTTTTATCAGTCTACTGACTCATTTAGCTTGATTTACCAGAATCTCATCATATCTATTCACATAGATGAGATCAGAATAAACCTTTCCACTTTATTCCTTTGCCGAATAAATCCATAATATGTATAACAATATATACAATTCAGTCCATTAAGTCTGTTGAATTGGAAGTCTATACCAATCAATAGACATGAGTTTTCACTAAATTCTCTATGTTCTCGCGCATCTTTTCCGCGCATATGAAGGATTTCTAAGTTCTCGCGCAGATCGAGACGCGCAACCGGAAGTTTACTGTTAGCCGTCGGAGAACGGAGCATGCGCAGATGAGTCGAATCCGGCTCCTTCATTCTATCACCTCGCGCACGAGATTCTGGCGCAGCACGTCATTGGCGATTTACCCTACGGGGATTCGCCGATGTACGTGCCAGTCAAGGCTCCGGAATTGCGATTGGGCACAAGAAACACAAACAGAGATTGGCTGATCCAATACAGAGATGTGGATTGGTCGATTTAAGTGTCACTTCTTAATACATGAGAGGCATTGGTGGAGAATTTATTATGTGTGAATCCCGACATCCTGTGACATCATTAAGGGAGGTATTATAACCCCCTGCACGGCGTTTTTTAACTCAGTGCCTATCTACCTCTTGATAACGCTGCTGAGGCAGTGAAACATGTCGAGGGGGGCCATGTTAAGTTTTTAACTTTGAGCTCCATTGTCCTACAATAGCGCTGAATGCAGGTGATCTGCAGGCACCTCTTCTCCGCTCCAGTGTTCATTCAATCCATAGACCAGTTGGTCCAATTTATATGCATATAGAATCTAACAAGTAGGACGATATGGTGCTCTATATTTTTAAAACACCATTAAGTGCGACCCGATTTCAATAAAGATTGCACTTTTAAATTCACATTTTCTTGATATATGGGAAATAAAGGTTTTTTTTGGGCTACCCTGTTTGGTAGTCTATGAGTTAGTGGTCAAATTCCACCCTCCATATATTGGTCTCTACAAGATATGTTTTTTTCTGCTTTTTTTGGGTCAAATCCCCATCATCTGAGACCGTACCTCTAAGGTCTGTCCATATTATGGCAGGATTTCTTTCCACTAAATTAAATCCAGATATTTTTCTGGCACAAGCCCAACATGTATTCTCAGCCAATGAATTACCACTGAATCAGATTGATATACAATCAGCTTTTCGTAATCTGCAAAAAACTTATAAAAAATACATTCGCTCCTGGTGGGAGATAGCGAGCTTAGAGACCTACCTCCAACAAAAGATAGTATATAGGGGTCTACGAATCAACATTTTGCCCAATTCACATCAGGAGGATAAGGAGTTTATACATGGGTGGCAACAACTTCTGACCGAAAATTCATTACGTATGCTTGATTATTTAGTAACATATGAAAAAAAGGCCTTTATTGCTGTCGGTGCTCATCTGGAGAGTCAGATTGAAGAAATACAAGCTTTCAAAAGCAATCCTGAATTCTCGAATTTGGAACAAAGGTTACAGAAACACATAGAAAATTTTCAATCAGATATTAAAGAAAGGAAACATAACAAATATATTAGAGACAGGAGAGACTTTGATACTGGTCAAATTTACATCAAAAGACCACAAAACAATTATATCAACCAATATACAGATATTTCGGAGTCTGAGATATCTGAATCTGACGAGACCTCAAACGTGCCCACACGAGCATTTAATCCGACAACGAAACCTAAATACAAAAACAAACGTAGAAATCCTAATAGACGTCCCTACCAAAAGGGCACCACAGCATACGCTCAAGGATCCACCCAGGGAAATCACTCTGTGAACCAGTTCCACAGTGCAGGAACTCATCCCCAAGTAACATGCCATCCTGGACCCTCCCAAAGAAATCCAGATGGGACAAATATGATGGGAGTACATCCCCAATCGACATGCTATTCTGGCACAACTCAAGGAAATTTAGAAGGGATAAATATGATGGGGGTCTCTCCCCCTGTGTCCACCTTCTCCTCCTCTACTCATTCTGTGCCTTTAGCCCAACAGCCAGTGGTGACCACAGCTGTCCCAATGATGACTACTGGAACACTAAATTTACCAACACCAGCAACTTTTTTAGGGGGAGGAGTCCAACTTCGAGACCGGGAGAAATGGGCTTATCCCTCCCAGTCGAGATAAAAAGGGATGAAATGCAGGTTATTAACCTGTCTTCTCATGAATTAACATCCTCTCAGACTGATATTTTAAAGAAAGGTCTATCATATGTCCCAACACCTTCCTATGACTCCTTCACCTGGATAAAAGACATAAACCTCTTCGCTAGAAAATTAGCCCTCCATAAGATGCATAAGAACAGAGAATCTAATCTGTCTACAAATAGGGAGCGTGATGAAAGAGCTATGTTGGATCTTGTAGATCTTCTAGAGGAGAATGACACAGGAGTCAGAAGGATGGAGCCCCCTTTTTCGGATTTAAGACCAAAGTCTAGGACCACACCACCCCTTAGCCAATATGGAAACATACAAACCTTTGTGGATATGGTTACGAATGACTTAGGGAAAATCAAGAATTCCAGTAGATCTCGGAATTTTACAGTGGCGGAGTCCAAGGCTTTAAAAGAATTGGAGCAAAATCAGCAAATTATTATAAAACCCTCTGACAAAGGAGGAAATGTCGTAATTATGGATAAGATTGATTACAAGAATATGGTATTGAGACTAATAAAGGACCCTTCCACCTATAAGAAATTAGACAACAATCCCACTGAGGTGTATGTGACGGAGCTTAAAACCATCTTGACAGATGCTAAGACAAACTGTTTGATAACAGAGGATGAATTCCGGGTTATGTTTAACCCTAAACCAACCATAGCTACTCTATATGCACTACCGAAGGTACATAAACAGAAAACCCCTATCCCTGGACGACCTATCGTTTCAGGGAATGAAAATTTGACAGAGGGGATAAGTGTGTATGTGGACCAGATTCTGGCCCCCTTTGTGGTGGCCCTCCCTTCGTACATCAAAGACACAGGAGATGCTGTCACTCGACTCCAGGAAATTTCTTTTCCGCCCCAAACCCTTATAGCAAGCCTCGATGTTGAGGCGCTATACACCAATATAAAGCATGATTTGGGCTTGGAGGCAGTTCGACACTTTCTATCCACAAGAGGCACACAATACACCAGTCACAATGAATTTGTCTTATGTTTACTTCATTTCCTTCTCACTCACAATTACTTTTTATTTGATGGCCACTTTTATTTACAATGTAAAGGCACCGCTATGGGCACTACTTGTGCACCTAATTTCGCTAATCTCTTTCTAGGGTGGTGGGAGGACACTATAGTTTTTTCTGACACCTTACACAAGTACACTAGTCACGTTTTATTTTGGGGTAGATTTATTGATGATATTTTATTATTTTGGGATGGCACTATCACCTTATTCAATGAGTTTGTCACGGCACTCAATCAAAATAATATAGGTATGCACTTTACACACGAAATACATGAAAACACTCTTAACTTCTTGGATCTAAAAATCACTCTGGACCCGAGTGGCAGTATTCATACAAAGATATTTAGGAAACCGACTTCCACCAATAGTTTCCTACAATGGAGAAGTCATCATCCGGTAGCCCTAAAGAGAGGCATCCCAGTTGGGCAATACTTGCGAGCGAGACGCAATTGCTCATCTAATGAAGCCTTTCTGGCAGAGAGTAAATTGCTATATCAGAGATTTATATCTCGAGGATATCCAAAGAAAGTTCTACATAGGGCTTTTGCCCGTGCTAGGGACACTCCGAGAAATGAATTACTCACCACTAACAAAAGATCTATGACAGTACCGGGGCAGAAGATTGTGAGATGTATAGGTACCTTTGATCAAAACAATCGCCGGGTAATGGACGTTTTGCGGAAATATTGGCCCATTTTGATGGCAGATTGCGATCTGAGAGAAGTACTTACCGACTATCCGTCTGTCACATTCAGACGAGGGAGAAACATTAGAGAGCACCTAGTAAAGAGCCACTACTCTGACCATGTGGAAGAAACGTGGTTGAGGTCCACCATTATTGGTTCCTATCCATGTGGAAGTTGCTCTTTTTGTCAGAGAGTCCCCAAAACAAAGGACTTTACGAATCCCATTGATGGACGAAGATATGTGATCAGGGAATTTATCAATTGTCAAACCTCCGGTATTGTCTATATAGCTCAATGTGGATGCCCTATGATTTATGTAGGAAAAACCACTCAACAGTTCAGAAGAAGGATCTCTCAGCATATAAGCACGATACGAACTAGAGCAGATACACCTCTAGCAAGACATTTTTGGTCCCACCATGGGGGGAATTGGTCCTGTTTGAGATTTTTTGGCTTGGCCAGACCACGCTTAGGACCAAGACGTGGCAATCTGGATAAAAAGCTTCTACAAGAAGAAGCTAAGTGGATTTACCGACTGAAATCTATGTCTCCTTTGGGCCTGAATGAAGGGTTCACCTTCAGCCCATTTATCTAATTAAGTTTACCTGCCTTAAATAAAATATAACACTATTTATAACAACCTATAATTATGGTATTTCATATACCCATTACGTGAGTGTCGCATTTAAGCCTTTTATTGGTGTCACAGCTATCACACTTCCTCTGGGATGCAAATTTTCATTATCGAATTCTCCTCTCCTTTTTATCAGTCTACTGACTCATTTAGCTTGATTTACCAGAATCTCATCATATCTATTCACATAGATGAGATCAGAATAAACCTTTCCACTTTATTCCTTTGCCGAATAAATCCATAATATGTATAACAATATATACAATTCAGTCCATTAAGTCTGTTGAATTGAAAGTCTATACCAATCAATAGACATGAGTTTTCACTAAATTCTCTATGTTCTCGCGCATCTTTTCCGCGCATATGAAGGATTTCTAAGTTCTCGCGCAGATCGAGACGCGCAACCGGAAGTTTACTGTTAGCCGTCGGAGAACGGAGCATGCGCAGATGAGTCGAATCCGGCTCCTTCATTCTATCACCTCGCGCACGAGATTCTGGCGCAGCACGTCATTGGCGATTTACCCTACGGGGATTCGCCGATGTACGTGCCAGTCAAGGCTCCGGAATTGCGATTGGGCACAAGAAACACAAACAGAGATTGGCTGATCCAATACAGAGATGTGGATTGGTCGATTTAAGTGTCACTTCTTAATACATGAGAGGCATTGGTGGAGAATTTATTATGTGTGAATCCCGACATCCTGTGACATCATTAAGGGAGGTATTATAACCCCCTGCACGGCGTTTTTTAACTCAGTGCCTATCTACCTCTTGATAACGCTGCTGAGGCAGTGAAACATGTCGAGGGGGGCCATGTTAAGTTTTTAACTTTGAGCTCCATTGTCCTACAATAGCGCTGAATGCAGGTGATCTGCAGGCACCTCTTCTCCGCTCCAGTGTTCATTCAATCCATAGACCAGTTGGTCCAATTTATATGCATATAGAATCTAACAAGTAGGACGATATGGTGCTCTATATTTTTAAAACACCATTAAGTGCGACCCGATTTCAATAAAGATTGCACTTTTAAATTCACATTTTCTTGATATATGGGAAATAAAGGGTTTTTTTGGGCTACCCTGTTTGGTAGTCTATGAGTTAGTGGTCAAATTCCACCCTCCATATATTGGTCTCTACTAGATATGTTTTTTTCTGCTTTTTTTGGGTCAAATCCCCATCATCTGAGACCGTACCTCTAAGGTCTGTCCATATTATGGCAGGATTTCTTTCCACTAAATTAAATCCAGATATTTTTCTGGCACAAGCCCAACATGTATTCTCAGCCAATGAATTACCACTGAATCAGATTGATATACAATCAGCTTTTCGTAATCTGCAAAAAACTTATAAAAAATACATTCGCTCCTGGTGGGAGATAGCGAGCTTAGAGACCTACCTCCAACAAAAGATAGTATATAGGGGTCTACGAATCAACATTTTGCCCAATTCACATCAGGAGGATAAGGAGTTTATACATGGGTGGCAACAACTTCTGACCGAAAATTCATTACGTATGCTTGATTATTTAGTAACATATGAAAAAAAGGCCTTTATTGCTGTCGGTGCTCATCTGGAGAGTCAGATTGAAGAAATACAAGCTTTCAAAAGCAATCCTGAATTCTCGAATTTGGAACAAAGGTTACAGAAACACATAGAAAATTTTCAATCAGATATTAAAGAAAGGAAACATAACAAATATATTAGAGACAGGAGAGACTTTGATACTGGTCAAATTTACATCAAAAGACCACAAAACAATTATATCAACCAATATACAGATATTTCGGAGTCTGAGATATCTGAATCTGACGAGACCTCAAACGTGCCCACACGAGCATTTAATCCGACAACGAAACCTAAATACAAAAACAAACGTAGAAATCCTAATAGACGTCCCTACCAAAAGGGCACCACAGCATACGCTCAAGGATCCACCCAGGGAAATCACTCTGTGAACCAGTTCCACAGTGCAGGAACTCATCCCCAAGTAACATGCCATCCTGGACCCTCCCAAAGAAATCCAGATGGGACAAATATGATGGGAGTACATCCCCAATCGACATGCTATTCTGGCACAACTCAAGGAAATTTAGAAGGGATAAATATGATGGGGGTCTCTCCCCCTGTGTCCACCTTCTCCTCCTCTACTCATTCTGTGCCTTTAGCCCAACAGCCAGTGGTGACCACAGCTGTCCCAATGATGACTACTGGAACACTAAATTTACCAACACCAGCAACTTTTTTAGGGGGAGGAGTCCAACTTCGAGACCGGGAGAAATGGGCTTATCCCTCCCAGTCGAGATAAAAAGGGATGAAATGCAGGTTATTAACCTGTCTTCTCATGAATTAACATCCTCTCAGACTGATATTTTAAAGAAAGGTCTATCATATGTCCCAACACCTTCCTATGACTCCTTCACCTGGATAAAAGACATAAACCTCTTCGCTAGAAAATTAGCCCTCCATAAGATGCATAAGAACAGAGAATCTAATCTGTCTACAAATAGGGAGCGTGATGAAAGAGCTATGTTGGATCTTGTAGATCTTCTAGAGGAGAATGACACAGGAGTCAGAAGGATGGAGCCCCCTTTTTCGGATTTAAGACCAAAGTCTAGGACCACACCACCCCTTAGCCAATATGGAAACATACAAACCTTTGTGGATATGGTTACGAATGACTTAGGGAAAATCAAGAATTCCAGTAGATCTCGGAATTTTACAGTGGCGGAGTCCAAGGCTTTAAAAGAATTGGAGCAAAATCAGCAAATTATTATAAAACCCTCTGACAAAGGAGGAAATGTCGTAATTATGGATAAGATTGATTACAAGAATATGGTATTGAGACTAATAAAGGACCCTTCCACCTATAAGAAATTAGACAACAATCCCACTGAGGTGTATGTGACGGAGCTTAAAACCATCTTGACAGATGCTAAGACAAACTGTTTGATAACAGAGGATGAATTCCGGGTTATGTTTAACCCTAAACCAACCATAGCTACTCTATATGCACTACCGAAGGTACATAAACAGAAAACCCCTATCCCTGGACGACCTATCGTTTCAGGGAATGAAAATTTGACAGAGGGGATAAGTGTGTATGTGGACCAGATTCTGGCCCCCTTTGTGGTGGCCCTCCCTTCGTACATCAAAGACACAGGAGATGCTGTCACTCGACTCCAGGAAATTTCTTTTCCGCCCCAAACCCTTATAGCAAGCCTCGATGTTGAGGCGCTATACACCAATATAAAGCATGATTTGGGCTTGGAGGCAGTTCGACACTTTCTATCCACAAGAGGCACACAATACACCAGTCACAATGAATTTGTCTTATGTTTACTTCATTTCCTTCTCACTCACAATTACTTTTTATTTGATGGCCACTTTTATTTACAATGTAAAGGCACCGCTATGGGCACTACTTGTGCACCTAATTTCGCTAATCTCTTTCTAGGGTGGTGGGAGGACACTATAGTTTTTTCTGACACCTTACACAAGTACACTAGTCACGTTTTATTTTGGGGTAGATTTATTGATGATATTTTATTATTTTGGGATGGCACTATCACCTTATTCAATGAGTTTGTCACGGCACTCAATCAAAATAATATAGGTATGCACTTTACACACGAAATACATGAAAACACTCTTAACTTCTTGGATCTAAAAATCACTCTGGACCCGAGTGGCAGTATTCATACAAAGATATTTAGGAAACCGACTTCCACCAATAGTTTCCTACAATGGAGAAGTCATCATCCGGTAGCCCTAAAGAGAGGCATCCCAGTTGGGCAATACTTGCGAGCGAGACGCAATTGCTCATCTAATGAAGCCTTTCTGGCAGAGAGTAAATTGCTATATCAGAGATTTATATCTCGAGGATATCCAAAGAAAGTTCTACATAGGGCTTTTGCCCGTGCTAGGGACACTCCGAGAAATGAATTACTCACCACTAACAAAAGATCTATGACAGTACCGGGGCAGAAGATTGTGAGATGTATAGGTACCTTTGATCAAAACAATCGCCGGGTAATGGACGTTTTGCGGAAATATTGGCCCATTTTGATGGCAGATTGCGATCTGAGAGAAGTACTTACCGACTATCCGTCTGTCACATTCAGACGAGGGAGAAACATTAGAGAGCACCTAGTAAAGAGCCACTACTCTGACCATGTGGAAGAAACGTGGTTGAGGTCCACCATTATTGGTTCCTATCCATGTGGAAGTTGCTCTTTTTGTCAGAGAGTCCCCAAAACAAAGGACTTTACGAATCCCATTGATGGACGAAGATATGTGATCAGGGAATTTATCAATTGTCAAACCTCCGGTATTGTCTATATAGCTCAATGTGGATGCCCTATGATTTATGTAGGAAAAACCACTCAACAGTTCAGAAGAAGGATCTCTCAGCATATAAGCACGATACGAACTAGAGCAGATACACCTCTAGCAAGACATTTTTGGTCCCACCATGGGGGGAATTGGTCCTGTTTGAGATTTTTTGGCTTGGCCAGACCACGCTTAGGACCAAGACGTGGCAATCTGGATAAAAAGCTTCTACAAGAAGAAGCTAAGTGGATTTACCGACTGAAATCTATGTCTCCTTTGGGCCTGAATGAAGGGTTCACCTTCAGCCCATTTATCTAATTAAGTTTACCTGCCTTAAATAAAATATAACACTATTTATAACAACCTATAATTATGGTATTTCATATACCCATTACGTGAGTGTCGCATTTAAGCCTTTTATTGGTGTCACAGCTATCACACTTCCTCTGGGATGCAAATTTTCATTATCGAATTCTCCTCTCCTTTTTATCAGTCTACTGACTCATTTAGCTTGATTTACCAGAATCTCATCATATCTATTCACATAGATGAGATCAGAATAAACCTTTCCACTTTATTCCTTTGCCGAATAAATCCATAATATGTATAACAATATATACAATTCAGTCCATTAAGTCTGTTGAATTGGAAGTCTATACCAATCAATAGACATGAGTTTTCACTAAATTCTCTATGTTCTCGCGCATCTTTTCCGCGCATATGAAGGATTTCTAAGTTCTCGCGCAGATCGAGACGCGCAACCGGAAGTTTACTGTTAGCCGTCGGAGAACGGAGCATGCGCAGATGAGTCGAATCCGGCTCCTTCATTCTATCACCTCGCGCACGAGATTCTGGCGCAGCACGTCATTGGCGATTTACCCTACGGGGATTCGCCGATGTACGTGCCAGTCAAGGCTCCGGAATTGCGATTGGGCACAAGAAACACAAACAGAGATTGGCTGATCCAATACAGAGATGTGGATTGGTCGATTTAAGTGTCACTTCTTAATACATGAGAGGCATTGGTGGAGAATTTATTATGTGTGAATCCCGACATCCTGTGACATCATTAAGGGAGGTATTATAACCCCCTGCACGGCGTTTTTTAACTCAGTGCCTATCTACCTCTTGATAACGCTGCTGAGGCAGTGAAACATGTCGAGGGGGGCCATGTTAAGTTTTTAACTTTGAGCTCCATTGTCCTACAATAGCGCTGAATGCAGGTGATCTGCAGGCACCTCTTCTCCGCTCCAGTGTTCATTCAATCCATAGACCAGTTGGTCCAATTTATATGCATATAGAATCTAACAAGTAGGACGATATGGTGCTCTATATTTTTAAAACACCATTAAGTGCGACCCGATTTCAATAAAGATTGCACTTTTAAATTCACATTTTCTTGATATATGGGAAATAAAGGGTTTTTTTGGGCTACCCTGTTTGGTAGTCTATGAGTTAGTGGTCAAATTCCACCCTCCATATATTGGTCTCTACAAGATATGTTTTTTTCTGCTTTTTTTGGGTCAAATCCCCATCATCTGAGACCGTACCTCTAAGGTCTGTCCATATTATGGCAGGATTTCTTTCCACTAAATTAAATCCAGATATTTTTCTGGCACAAGCCCAACATGTATTCTCAGCCAATGAATTACCACTGAATCAGATTGATATACAATCAGCTTTTCGTAATCTGCAAAAAACTTATAAAAAATACATTCGCTCCTGGTGGGAGATAGCGAGCTTAGAGACCTACCTCCAACAAAAGATAGTATATAGGGGTCTACGAATCAACATTTTGCCCAATTCACATCAGGAGGATAAGGAGTTTATACATGGGTGGCAACAACTTCTGACCGAAAATTCATTACGTATGCTTGATTATTTAGTAACATATGAAAAAAAGGCCTTTATTGCTGTCGGTGCTCATCTGGAGAGTCAGATTGAAGAAATACAAGCTTTCAAAAGCAATCCTGAATTCTCGAATTTGGAACAAAGGTTACAGAAACACATAGAAAATTTTCAATCAGATATTAAAGAAAGGAAACATAACAAATATATTAGAGACAGGAGAGACTTTGATACTGGTCAAATTTACATCAAAAGACCACAAAACAATTATATCAACCAATATACAGATATTTCGGAGTCTGAGATATCTGAATCTGACGAGACCTCAAACGTGCCCACACGAGCATTTAATCCGACAACGAAACCTAAATACAAAAACAAACGTAGAAATCCTAATAGACGTCCCTACCAAAAGGGCACCACAGCATACGCTCAAGGATCCACCCAGGGAAATCACTCTGTGAACCAGTTCCACAGTGCAGGAACTCATCCCCAAGTAACATGCCATCCTGGACCCTCCCAAAGAAATCCAGATGGGACAAATATGATGGGAGTACATCCCCAATCGACATGCTATTCTGGCACAACTCAAGGAAATTTAGAAGGGATAAATATGATGGGGGTCTCTCCCCCTGTGTCCACCTTCTCCTCCTCTACTCATTCTGTGCCTTTAGCCCAACAGCCAGTGGTGACCACAGCTGTCCCAATGATGACTACTGGAACACTAAATTTACCAACACCAGCAACTTTTTTAGGGGGAGGAGTCCAACTTCGAGACCGGGAGAAATGGGCTTATCCCTCCCAGTCGAGATAAAAAGGGATGAAATGCAGGTTATTAACCTGTCTTCTCATGAATTAACATCCTCTCAGACTGATATTTTAAAGAAAGGTCTATCATATGTCCCAACACCTTCCTATGACTCCTTCACCTGGATAAAAGACATAAACCTCTTCGCTAGAAAATTAGCCCTCCATAAGATGCATAAGAACAGAGAATCTAATCTGTCTACAAATAGGGAGCGTGATGAAAGAGCTATGTTGGATCTTGTAGATCTTCTAGAGGAGAATGACACAGGAGTCAGAAGGATGGAGCCCCCTTTTTCGGATTTAAGACCAAAGTCTAGGACCACACCACCCCTTAGCCAATATGGAAACATACAAACCTTTGTGGATATGGTTACGAATGACTTAGGGAAAATCAAGAATTCCAGTAGATCTCGGAATTTTACAGTGGCGGAGTCCAAGGCTTTAAAAGAATTGGAGCAAAATCAGCAAATTATTATAAAACCCTCTGACAAAGGAGGAAATGTCGTAATTATGGATAAGATTGATTACAAGAATATGGTATTGAGACTAATAAAGGACCCTTCCACCTATAAGAAATTAGACAACAATCCCACTGAGGTGTATGTGACGGAGCTTAAAACCATCTTGACAGATGCTAAGACAAACTGTTTGATAACAGAGGATGAATTCCGGGTTATGTTTAACCCTAAACCAACCATAGCTACTCTATATGCACTACCGAAGGTACATAAACAGAAAACCCCTATCCCTGGACGACCTATCGTTTCAGGGAATGAAAATTTGACAGAGGGGATAAGTGTGTATGTGGACCAGATTCTGGCCCCCTTTGTGGTGGCCCTCCCTTCGTACATCAAAGACACAGGAGATGCTGTCACTCGACTCCAGGAAATTTCTTTTCCGCCCCAAACCCTTATAGCAAGCCTCGATGTTGAGGCGCTATACACCAATATAAAGCATGATTTGGGCTTGGAGGCAGTTCGACACTTTCTATCCACAAGAGGCACACAATACACCAGTCACAATGAATTTGTCTTATGTTTACTTCATTTCCTTCTCACTCACAATTACTTTTTATTTGATGGCCACTTTTATTTACAATGTAAAGGCACCGCTATGGGCACTACTTGTGCACCTAATTTCGCTAATCTCTTTCTAGGGTGGTGGGAGGACACTATAGTTTTTTCTGACACCTTACACAAGTACACTAGTCACGTTTTATTTTGGGGTAGATTTATTGATGATATTTT
>NW_026609810.1:0-24221 GCF_029499605.1 Hyla sarda
AATGCTCTAGAAGCTAAAGTCGCAGAAATGTCACACATATTTGGCCTGCAACTTTCTGTGCGACAAATTCAGACAGGAAAAATCAGTATAAATCCTTAGAAAATTATCCCCCAGTGTCTCCATCTGCTGGCGGTATTGAATAAGCATTGCTGCACTGATGGGGTATGCATTAGACGAAAAAAAAGAAGAAAAAGAAGAATAATACGCCCAGAAAAGAGGCGAAAAGGAGAAAAACGTAAAAAAACGTGAAAAAAAAGTAAGAGGAAGAGAAGGGAAAAAAAGGTGGAAATGGGTTTAAAAGTGATTTAGGCGGAGAAATATATATATATATATATATATATATATATATATATATATACGCGCACACACACACATATATATAAACGTATTCTCCGTTGAGATATTGCAGCCGCTGCTGTGTCCAGGCCCAGGAGCCTTAGCACTGTGCTGTGATGTCACTCAATACCACTGACATCACTAGGTGTAAACAACATCTCTCCTTTGCTGTGTATGTGACTATGGAGCTGTTTGGTGATGTCGTCTATTATGGCCTTCATAGAAGCAACAGGAGGTTGTTGCATCCATCTAGAACCCTCAGAACTACAGTGCTATGATGTCACTCACTTCCACAGGCCTTGCAGAGTGTAAACAACAACAACCCAGCTTTGTTGTGTATGTAACCATAGGGATTTGTGATGTCACCTAGAACCTTCACAGCAGCGACAGCTTTATGAGGAGCATCAGCACTGCTCTGCCTGAGCAGAACCATCACCGCCATAGGTTGTCAAATAACCCGGGTTTAACCCACACAGGTAAGTCCAATGGGGTGCAGGCATGTCCTCTATGCTTACAGCTTCCCGTGGGTGTTGGTTTGATACCGTTTGGGGACAGCCAAGGAGGCATCTGCAGGCAACAAAGGTAGGTGTGTGCTTGTGTGTGTGTTTCCTATGCAGATCCTAAGCCCAGTGTCACATGCAAGTAGGAGGAGTAAGAAGGGTTCCTGGCAAATCCGGGTTATGGATTGCATTTAAAAAGGCCCCGTGGGAGTGCAATGGGCCCCTGTCTTGCTGCTTAGCAATAATGGTATGGGTTTAGGTTCTGCTGTGTGTACTGGTGGTTGACTGCCCCCCAGCCCAGAGTGTGCATGGAAAATTGTCTGGCAGCCTCCCTGACAGCAAGCAGTGATAGTGCCCATGAAGGGCACCTTGTTGGGCCCGCCCCTTTCACGGTTATCGCTTCTCGGCCTTTTGGCTAAGATCAAGTGTAGTATCTGTTCTTATCAGTTTAATATCTGATACGTCCCCTATCTGGGGACCATATATTAAATGGATTTTTGAGAACGGGGGCCAATTTCGAAGCTTGCTTCCGTCGCCCTATGCATTGACCCGATATGGCAGTATCTTCGGGTACAGTGCACCACCCCCTTACAGGGTTAAAAAGAAAGATTCCTACTTTCATTGCTACCTGCTTGCTGGCTAGCCAGCTAGCCAGCCCTGTGGGCCTTGCTGCTGCTGCAGCCAAAAAACAAAAGGTGGTGCTGCTGCTGCTTCTGCTGCTTCTGCTTCTGCTTGTGTCTGGCCGCTGTTGGAGCGTCCAGGCACAGGACTTCTGCTGCTGCTGACTAAATGGCCTCCTTAATTGGATCATTTGAGTAGCCAGCACACCTGTGCAGGTAGGGCATGACATGATAGGCAGCTGCCTTGATAGCGGGTGGGTGCTGAATGTTCCTAATTGACAAAATAAGATTAATGCTTATGAAGAAATATAAAATCTCATCCCTTCCCCAATATCGCGCCACACCCCTACCCCTTAATTCCCTGGTTGAACTTGATGGACATATGTCTTTTTTCGACCGTACTAACTATGTAACTATGTAACATAACATGGGGGGGGGGGGGGGTCTCCTGGCTGTTCACACAGGTGTGTCATTGCTGTACATTGACCATGCATTGCTTCTGTGGTATTGCAAAGGCAAAGACAAATGCTTCCAGCCATCCATTGCACTAATGGATTGGTCATCAGCTGGCTGTCTATGTCCCGCATCAATATAGACCAAAGTACAGAGGGTTAGGCTATGCTATTGTGCACCTACCTGATGCATCAGAAGGTGCGAGGCCCTTGCTAAATTCTGTGCACAGACTTTGAGATCTATACTTTAGACTGTATCTAAACCTGCTCCAACATGGACTGACATTCTGGCCTACTTTCAGCCGATGCGACTTGTCTGTCGCTGAACAGTCGCTTTTTATGTATTCAGCACCTATGTATAATGTTGTAAAAATGCTCTAGAAGCTAAAGTCGCAGAAATGTCACACATATTTGGCCTGCAACTTTCTGTGCGACAAATTCAGACAGGAAAAATCAGTATAAATCCTTAGAAAATTATCCCCCAGTGTCTCCATCTGCTGGCGGTATTGAATAAGCATTGCTGCACTGATGGGGTATGCATTAGACGAAAAAAAAGAAGAATAATACGCCCAGAAAAGAGGCGAAAAGGAGAAAAACGTAAAAAAACGTGAAAAAAAAGTAAGAGGAAGAGAAGGGAAAAAAAGGTGGAAATGGGTTTAAAAGTGATTTCGGCGGAGAAATATATATATATATATATATATATATATATATATATATATACGCGCACACACACACATATATATAAACGTATTCTCCGTTGAGATATTGCAGCCGCTGCTGTGTCCAGGCCCAGGAGCCTTAGCACTGTGCTGTGATGTCACTCAATACCACTGACATCACTAGGTGTAAACAACATCTCTCCTTTGCTGTGTATGTGACTATGGAGCTGTTTGGTGATGTCGTCTATTATGGCCTTCATAGAAGCAACAGGAGATTGTTGCATCCATCTAGAACCCTCAGAACTACAGTGCTATGATGTCACTCACTTCCACAGGCCTTGCAGAGTGTAAACAACAACAACCCAGCTTTGTTGTGTATGTAACCATAGGGATTTGTGATGTCACCTAGAACCTTCACAGCAGCGACAGCTTTATGAGGAGCATCAGCACTGCTCTGCCTGAGCAGAACCATCACCGCCATAGGTTGTCAAATAACCCGGGTTTAACCCACACAGGTAAGTCCAATGGGGTGCAGGCATGTCCTCTATGCTTACAGCTTCCCGTGGGTGTTGGTTTGATACCGTTTGGGGACAGCCAAGGAGGCATCTGCAGGCAACAAAGGTAGGTGTGTGCTTGTGTGTGTGTTTCCTATGCAGATCCTAAGCCCAGTGTCACATGCAAGTAGGAGGAGTAAGAAGGGTTCCTGGCAAATCCGGGTTATGGATTGCATTTAAAAAGGCCCCGTGGGAGTGCAATGGGCCCCTGTCTTGCTGCTTAGCAATAATGGTATGGGTTTAGGTTCTGCTGTGTGTACTGGTGGTTGACTGCCCCCCAGCCCAGAGTGTGCATGGAAAATTGTCTGGCAGCCTCCCTGACAGCAAGCAGTGATAGTGCCCATGAAGGGCACCTTGTTGGGCCCGCCCCTTTCACGGTTATCGCTTCTCGGCCTTTTGGCTAAGATCAAGTGTAGTATCTGTTCTTATCAGTTTAATATCTGATACGTCCCCTATCTGGGGACCATATATTAAATGGATTTTTGAGAACGGGGGCCGATTTCGAAGCTTGCTTCCGTCGCCCTATGCATTGACCCGATATGGCAGTATCTTCGGGTACAGTGCACCACCCCCTTACAGGGTTAAAAAGAAAGATTCCTACTTTCATTGCTACCTGCTTGCTGGCTAGCCAGCTAGCCAGCCCTGTGGGCCTTGCTGCTGCTGCAGCCAAAAAACAAAAGGTGGTGCTGCTGCTGCTTCTGCTGCTTCTGCTTCTGCTTGTGTCTGGCCGCTGTTGGAGCGTCCAGGCACAGGACTTCTGCTGCTGCTGACTAAATGGCCTCCTTAATTGGATCATTTGAGTAGCCAGCACACCTGTGCAGGTAGGGCATGACATGATAGGCAGCTGCCTTGATAGTGGGTGGGTGCTGAATGTTCCTAATTGACAAAATAAGATTAATGCTTATGAAGAAATATAAAATCTCATCCCTTCCCCAATATCGCGCCACACCCCTACCCCTTAATTCCCTGGTTGAACTTGATGGACATATGTCTTTTTTCGACCGTACTAACTATGTAACTATGTAACATAACATGGGGGGGGGGGGTCTCCTGGCTGTTCACACAGGTGTGTCATTGCTGTACATTGACCATGCATTGCTTCTGTGGTATTGCAAAGGCAAAGACAAATGCTTCCAGCCATCCATTGCACTAATGGATTGGTCATCAGCTGGCTGTCTATGTCCCGCATCAATATAGACCAAAGTACAGAGGGTTAGGCTATGCTATTGTGCACCTACCTGATGCATCAGAAGGTGCGAGGCCCTTGCTAAATTCTGTGCACAGACTTTGAGATCTATACTTTAGACTGTATCTAAACCTGCTCCAACATGGACTGACATTCTGGCCTACTTTCAGCCGATGCGACTTGTCTGTCGCTGAACAGTCGCTTTTTATGTATTCAGCACCTATGTATAATGTTGTAAAAATGCTCTAGAAGCTAAAGTCGCAGAAATGTCACACATATTTGGCCTGCAACTTTCTGTGCGACAAATTCAGACAGGAAAAATCAGTATAAATCCTTAGAAAATTATCCCCCAGTGTCTCCATCTGCTGGCGGTATTGAATAAGCATTGCTGCACTGATGGGGTATGCATTAGACGAAAAAAAAGAAGAAAAAGAAGAATAATACGCCCAGAAAAGAGGCGAAAAGGAGAAAAACGTAAAAAAACGTGAAAAAAAAGTAAGAGGAAGAGAAGGGAAAAAAAGGTGGAAATGGGTTTAAAAGTGATTTCGGCGGAGAAATATATATATATATATATATATATATATATATATATATATATACGCGCACACACACACATATATATAAACGTATTCTCCGTTGAGATATTGCAGCCGCTGCTGTGTCCAGGCCCAGGAGCCTTAGCACTGTGCTGTGATGTCACTCAATACCACTGACATCACTAGGTGTAAACAACATCTCTCCTTTGCTGTGTATGTGACTATGGAGCTGTTTGGTGATGTCGTCTATTATGGCCTTCATAGAAGCAACAGGAGGTTGTTGCATCCATCTAGAACCCTCAGAACTACAGTGCTATGATGTCACTCACTTCCACAGGCCTTGCAGAGTGTAAACAACAACAACCCAGCTTTGTTGTGTATGTAACCATAGGGATTTGTGATGTCACCTAGAACCTTCACAGCAGCGACAGCTTTATGAGGAGCATCAGCACTGCTCTGCCTGAGCAGAACCATCACCGCCATAGGTTGTCAAATAACCCGGGTTTAACCCACACAGGTAAGTCCAATGGGGTGCAGGCATGTCCTCTATGCTTACAGCTTCCCGTGGGTGTTGGTTTGATACCGTTTGGGGACAGCCAAGGAGGCATCTGCAGGCAACAAAGGTAGGTGTGTGCTTGTGTGTGTGTTTCCTATGCAGATCCTAAGCCCAGTGTCACATGCAAGTAGGAGGAGTAAGAAGGGTTCCTGGCAAATCCGGGTTATGGATTGCATTTAAAAAGGCCCCGTGGGAGTGCAATGGGCCCCTGTCTTGCTGCTTAGCAATAATGGTATGGGTTTAGGTTCTGCTGTGTGTACTGGTGGTTGACTGCCCCCCAGCCCAGAGTGTGCATGGAAAATTGTCTGGCAGCCTCCCTGACAGCAAGCAGTGATAGTGCCCATGAAGGGCACCTTGTTGGGCCCGCCCCTTTCACGGTTATCGCTTCTCGGCCTTTTGGCTAAGATCAAGTGTAGTATCTGTTCTTATCAGTTTAATATCTGATACGTCCCCTATCTGGGGACCATATATTAAATGGATTTTTGAGAACGGGGGCCGATTTCGAAGCTTGCTTCCGTCGCCCTATGCATTGACCCGATATGGCAGTATCTTCGGGTACAGTGCACCACCCCCTTACAGGGTTAAAAAGAAAGATTCCTACTTTCATTGCTACCTGCTTGCTGGCTAGCCAGCTAGCCAGCCCTGTGGGCCTTGCTGCTGCTGCAGCCAAAAAACAAAAGGTGGTGCTGCTGCTGCTTCTGCTGCTTCTGCTTCTGCTTGTGTCTGGCCGCTGTTGGAGCGTCCAGGCACAGGACTTCTGCTGCTGCTGACTAAATGGCCTCCTTAATTGGATCATTTGAGTAGCCAGCACACCTGTGCAGGTAGGGCATGACATGATAGGCAGCTGCCTTGATAGCGGGTGGGTGCTGAATGTTCCTAATTGACAAAATAAGATTAATGCTTATGAAGAAATATAAAATCTCATCCCTTCCCCAATATCGCGCCACACCCCTACCCCTTAATTCCCTGGTTGAACTTGATGGACATATGTCTTTTTTCGACCGTACTAACTATGTAACTATGTAACATAACATGGGGGGGGGGGGGGTCTCCTGGCTGTTCACACAGGTGTGTCATTGCTGTACATTGACCATGCATTGCTTCTGTGGTATTGCAAAGGCAAAGACAAATGCTTCCAGCCATCCATTGCACTAATGGATTGGTCATCAGCTGGCTGTCTATGTCCCGCATCAATATAGACCAAAGTACAGAGGGTTAGGCTATGCTATTGTGCACCTACCTGATGCATCAGAAGGTGCGAGGCCCTTGCTAAATTCTGTGCACAGACTTTGAGATCTATACTTTAGACTGTATCTAAACCTGCTCCAACATGGACTGACATTCTGGCCTACTTTCAGCCGATGCGACTTGTCTGTCGCTGAACAGTCGCTTTTTATGTATTCAGCACCTATGTATAATGTTGTAAAAATGCTCTAGAAGCTAAAGTCGCAGAAATGTCACACATATTTGGCCTGCAACTTTCTGTGCGACAAATTCAGACAGGAAAAATCAGTATAAATCCTTAGAAAATTATCCCCCAGTGTCTCCATCTGCTGGCGGTATTGAATAAGCATTGCTGCACTGATGGGGTATGCATTAGACGAAAAAAAAGAAGAAAAAGAAGAATAATACGCCCAGAAAAGAGGCGAAAAGGAGAAAAACGTAAAAAAAACGTGAAAAAAAAGTAAGAGGAAGAGAAGGGAAAAAAAGGTGGAAATGGGTTTAAAAGTGATTTCGGCGGAGAAATATATATATATATATATATATATATATATATATATATACGCGCACACACACACATGATATATAAACGTATTCTCCGTTGAGATATTGCAGCCGCTGCTGTGTCCAGGCCCAGGAGCCTTAGCACTGTGCTGTGATGTCACTCAATACCACTGACATCACTAGGTGTAAACAACATCTCTCCTTTGCTGTGTATGTGACTATGGAGCTGTTTGGTGATGTCGTCTATTATGGCCTTCATAGAAGCAACAGGAGGTTGTTGCATCCATCTAGAACCCTCAGAACTACAGTGCTATGATGTCACTCACTTCCACAGGCCTTGCAGAGTGTAAACAACAACAACCCAGCTTTGTTGTGTATGTAACCATAGGGATTTGTGATGTCACCTAGAACCTTCACAGCAGCGACAGCTTTATGAGGAGCATCAGCACTGCTCTGCCTGAGCAGAACCATCACCGCCATAGGTTGTCAAATAACCCGGGTTTAACCCACACAGGTAAGTCCAATGGGGTGCAGGCATGTCCTCTATGCTTACAGCTTCCCGTGGGTGTTGGTTTGATACCGTTTGGGGACAGCCCAAGGAGGCATCTGCAGGCAACAAAGGTAGGTGTGTGCTTGTGTGTGTGTTTCCTATGCAGATCCTAAGCCCAGTGTCACATGCAAGTAGGAGGAGTAAGAAGGGTTCCTGGCAAATCCGGGTTATGGATTGCATTTAAAAAGGCCCCGTGGGAGTGCAATGGGCCCCTGTCTTGCTGCTTAGCAATAATGGTATGGGTTTAGGTTCTGCTGTGTGTACTGGTGGTTGACTGCCCCCCCAGCCCAGAGTGTGCATGGAAAATTGTCTGGCAGCCTCCCTGACAGCAAGCAGTGATAGTGCCCATGAAGGGCACCTTGTTGGGCCCGCCCCTTTCACGGTTATCGCTTCTCGGCCTTTTGGCTAAGATCAAGTGTAGTATCTGTTCTTATCAGTTTAATATCTGATACGTCCCCTATCTGGGGACCATATATTAAATGGATTTTTGAGAACGGGGGCCGATTTCGAAGCTTGCTTCCGTCGCCCTATGCATTGACCTGATATGGCAGTATCTTCGGGTACAGTGCACCACCCCCTTACAGGGTTAAAAAGAAAGATTCCTACTTTCATTGCTACCTGCTTGCTGGCTAGCCAGCTAGCCAGCCCTGTGGGCCTTGCTGCTGCTGCAGCCAAAAAACAAAAGGTGGTGCTGCTGCTGCTTCTGCTGCTTCTGCTTCTGCTTGTGTCTGGCCGCTGTTGGAGCGTCCAGGCACAGGACTTCTGCTGCTGCTGACTAAATGGCCTCCTTAATTGGATCATTTGAGTAGCCAGCACACCTGTGCAGGTAGGGCATGACATGATAGGCAGCTGCCTTGATAGCGGGTGGGTGCTGAATGTTCCTAATTGACAAAATAAGATTAATGCTTATGAAGAAATATAAAATCTCATCCCTTCCCCAATATCGCGCCACACCCCTACCCCTTAATTCCCTGGTTGAACTTGATGGACATATGTCTTTTTTCGACCGTACTAACTATGTAACTATGTAACATAACATGGGGGGGGGGGGGGTCTCCTGGCTGTTCACACAGGTGTGTCATTGCTGTACATTGACCATGCATTGCTTCTGTGGTATTGCAAAGGCAAAGACAAATGCTTCCAGCCATCCATTGCACTAATGGATTGGTCATCAGCTGGCTGTCTATGTCCCGCATCAATATAGACCAAAGTACAGAGGGTTAGGCTATGCTATTGTGCACCTACCTGATGCATCAGAAGGTGCGAGGCCCTTGCTAAATTCTGTGCACAGACTTTGAGATCTATACTTTAGACTGTATCTAAACCTGCTCCAACATGGACTGACATTCTGGCCTACTTTCAGCCGATGCGACTTGTCTGTCGCTGAACAGTCGCTTTTTATGTATTCAGCACCTATGTATAATGTTGTAAAAATGCTCTAGAAGCTAAAGTCGCAGAAATGTCACACATATTTGGCCTGCAACTTTCTGTGCGACAAATTCAGACAGGAAAAATCAGTATAAATCCTTAGAAAATTATCCCCCAGTGTCTCCATCTGCTGGCGGTATTGAATAAGCATTGCTGCACTGATGGGGTATGCATTAGACGAAAAAAAAGAAGAAAAAGAAGAATAATACGCCCAGAAAAGAGGCGAAAAGGAGAAAAACGTAAAAAAACGTGAAAAAAAAGTAAGAGGAAGAGAAGGGAAAAAAAGGTGGAAATGGGTTTAAAAGTGATTTCGGCGGAGAAATATATATATATATATATATATATATATATATATATATATATATACGCGCACACACACACATATATATAAACGTATTCTCCGTTGAGATATTGCAGCCGCTGCTGTGTCCAGGCCCAGGAGCCTTAGCACTGTGCTGTGATGTCACTCAATACCACTGACATCACTAGGTGTAAACAACATCTCTCCTTTGCTGTGTATGTGACTATGGAGCTGTTTGGTGATGTCGTCTATTATGGCCTTCATAGAAGCAACAGGAGGTTGTTGCATCCATCTAGAACCCTCAGAACTACAGTGCTATGATGTCACTCACTTCCACAGGCCTTGCAGAGTGTAAACAACAACAACCCAGCTTTGTTGTGTATGTAACCATAGGGATTTGTGATGTCACCTAGAACCTTCACAGCAGCGACAGCTTTATGAGGAGCATCAGCACTGCTCTGCCTGAGCAGAACCATCACCGCCATAGGTTGTCAAATAACCCGGGTTTAACCCACACAGGTAAGTCCAATGGGGTGCAGGCATGTCCTCTATGCTTACAGCTTCCCGTGGGTGTTGGTTTGATACCGTTTGGGGACAGCCAAGGAGGCATCTGCAGGCAACAAAGGTAGGTGTGTGCTTGTGTGTGTGTTTCCTATGCAGATCCTAAGCCCAGTGTCACATGCAAGTAGGAGGAGTAAGAAGGGTTCCTGGCAAATCCGGGTTATGGATTGCATTTAAAAAGGCCCCGTGGGAGTGCAATGGGCCCCTGTCTTGCTGCTTAGCAATAATGGTATGGGTTTAGGTTCTGCTGTGTGTACTGGTGGTTGACTGCCCCCCAGCCCAGAGTGTGCATGGAAAATTGTCTGGCAGCCTCCCTGACAGCAAGCAGTGATAGTGCCCATGAAGGGCACCTTGTTGGGCCCGCCCCTTTCACGGTTATCGCTTCTCGGCCTTTTGGCTAAGATCAAGTGTAGTATCTGTTCTTATCAGTTTAATATCTGATACGTCCCCTATCTGGGGACCATATATTAAATGGATTTTTGAGAACGGGGGCCGATTTCGAAGCTTGCTTCCGTCGCCCTATGCATTGACCTGATATGGCAGTATCTTCGGGTACAGTGCACCACCCCCTTACAGGGTTAAAAAGAAAGATTCCTACTTTCATTGCTACCTGCTTGCTGGCTAGCCAGCTAGCCAGCCCTGTGGGCCTTGCTGCTGCTGCAGCCAAAAAACAAAAGGTGGTGCTGCTGCTGCTTCTGCTGCTTCTGCTTCTGCTTGTGTCTGGCCGCTGTTGGAGCGTCCAGGCACAGGACTTCTGCTGCTGCTGACTAAATGGCCTCCTTAATTGGATCATTTGAGTAGCCAGCACACCTGTGCAGGTAGGGCATGACATGATAGGCAGCTGCCTTGATAGCGGGTGGGTGCTGAATGTTCCTAATTGACAAAATAAGATTAATGCTTATGAAGAAATATAAAATCTCATCCCTTCCCCAATATCGCGCCACACCCCTACCCCTTAATTCCCTGGTTGAACTTGATGGACATATGTCTTTTTTCGACCGTACTAACTATGTAACTATGTAACATAACATGGGGGGGGGGGGGGTCTCCTGGCTGTTCACACAGGTGTGTCATTGCTGTACATTGACCATGCATTGCTTCTGTGGTATTGCAAAGGCAAAGACAAATGCTTCCAGCCATCCATTGCACTAATGGATTGGTCATCAGCTGGCTGTCTATGTCCCGCATCAATATAGACCAAAGTACAGAGGGTTAGGCTATGCTATTGTGCACCTACCTGATGCATCAGAAGGTGCGAGGCCCTTGCTAAATTCTGTGCACAGACTTTGAGATCTATACTTTAGACTGTATCTAAACCTGCTCCAACATGGACTGACATTCTGGCCTACTTTCAGCCGATGCGACTTGTCTGTCGCTGAACAGTCGCTTTTTATGTATTCAGCACCTATGTATAATGTTGTAAAAATGCTCTAGAAGCTAAAGTCGCAGAAATGTCACACATATTTGGCCTGCAACTTTCTGTGCGACAAATTCAGACAGGAAAAATCAGTATAAATCCTTAGAAAATTATCCCCCAGTGTCTCCATCTGCTGGCGGTATTGAATAAGCATTGCTGCACTGATGGGGTATGCATTAGACGAAAAAAAAGAAGAAAAAGAAGAATAATACGCCCAGAAAAGAGGCGAAAAGGAGAAAAACGTAAAAAAACGTGAAAAAAAAGTAAGAGGAAGAGAAGGGAAAAAAAGGTGGAAATGGGTTTAAAAGTGATTTCGGCGGAGAAATATATATATATATATATATATATATATATATATATACGCGCACACACACACATATATATAAACGTATTCTCCGTTGAGATATTGCAGCCGCTGCTGTGTCCAGGCCCAGGAGCCTTAGCACTGTGCTGTGATGTCACTCAATACCACTGACATCACTAGGTGTAAACAACATCTCTCCTTTGCTGTGTATGTGACTATGGAGCTGTTTGGTGATGTCGTCTATTATGGCCTTCATAGAAGCAACAGGAGATTGTTGCATCCATCTAGAACCCTCAGAACTACAGTGCTATGATGTCACTCACTTCCACAGGCCTTGCAGAGTGTAAACAACAACAACCCAGCTTTGTTGTGTATGTAACCATAGGGATTTGTGATGTCACCTAGAACCTTCACAGCAGCGACAGCTTTATGAGGAGCATCAGCACTGCTCTGCCTGAGCAGAACCATCACCGCCATAGGTTGTCAAATAACCCGGGTTTAACCCACACAGGTAAGTCCAATGGGGTGCAGGCATGTCCTCTATGCTTACAGCTTCCCGTGGGTGTTGGTTTGATACCGTTTGGGGACAGCCAAGGAGGCATCTGCAGGCAACAAAGGTAGGTGTGTGCTTGTGTGTGTGTTTCCTATGCAGATCCTAAGCCCAGTGTCACATGCAAGTAGGAGGAGTAAGAAGGGTTCCTGGCAAATCCGGGTTATGGATTGCATTTAAAAAGGCCCCGTGGGAGTGCAATGGGCCCCTGTCTTGCTGCTTAGCAATAATGGTATGGGTTTAGGTTCTGCTGTGTGTACTGGTGGTTGACTGCCCCCCAGCCCAGAGTGTGCATGGAAAATTGTCTGGCAGCCTCCCTGACAGCAAGCAGTGATAGTGCCCATGAAGGGCACCTTGTTGGGCCCGCCCCTTTCACGGTTATCGCTTCTCGGCCTTTTGGCTAAGATCAAGTGTAGTTTCGGCTCATTTGGTCTGGCCAGAGGGTGTCTGGGGTACCCGGCTCCTTGGCCTTGGGGGATCGTCCTTCCTAACGGAGGGACTTCACCCCCTTGCTGCAATTGGGGAGCCGGCCTAGTCCCCGGACAACGGGGAGCGATCCCCTTTCACTGCCCACATTCTGTGGGGGAGTGTCTTTTGTTCCTGTTGGACGTGATTTTCTACAAGATGGCAGAAGAACCGGAGATGCCTGGAACCAGAGAAGAGGAGATGCCCTTTTTCGGGAGGATTAAAAATGGCGTTCGCATCCTGCTGAAGGACTCTGCTAAGAGAGGAAGAGGACTTTCTTTTGTAGTGGAGGACATGCTGTTTGGACTTCTGCACGTATCCAAGGTACAGATTCGGTCTATGCTGGAATTCCCCAAGAGGGGGTGTTATGACATAATCTTTGTCTCTGATGAAGATTGTGATTCATTTTGTAAGAAAGTGGATGCCTCTAAGACTCATGTAATCTGGGAAGGCGTGGAAGTTATTCCCCATTTTCCAGGGAAAGAAAAAATATTGACTGTAAGAATGTATAGTCCATATATCCCTGAGGAGGACATAGTTGTTTTTTTGGACCAGTTTTGTGAAGAGATTGTGCCTTTGGGTAAAGTATTTAACCAGTATGGGGTTTGGACAACAAAATGGAAGTTTAAAGTAAAATTTAGGGAGGAGGCGGGAGGGGGAACAGTGTTTCCTCCTTCCCGTTTCAAGATAGGTTCCATAAATGGGGACCTGTTTTTTGCTGGAATGCAGAATTTCTGCCGTAAGTGCAGACAATATGGACACCTGAAAGATGAATGTACGTATCTATGGTGTTATAAATGCCAGAAGGAAGGACATGGAACAGAGTCGTGTACCCAGAGGGGTAAATGTAATTTGTGTAACCAAAGTGGACATTTGTACGCAAATTGTCCAAAGAAGAAAAAGAAGAGAGAAGATGTGGGTTTGCTGCAAGATGAACCAGAAATTAATAAGAAGACTGGGCATTACTCTAAAAACTGCCCAGAAAAATCTGTGGCTATGGAGTTTGAAAGTGAAGTAAAGTTGAAGAGGAAGAAAAAAGAAGAAGAAAGTGGGAGTGAGGCTTCTGAAGGGGAGCCAACAGAGGAATTGAAGAAAAGATTTCTTGGTGAATATTTTGTTGGTTTTTTGGGCGAGGTGCTGGACCAAGCCCCAAAGGAAGAAAGAGAAGTATTTGTGCAAGATTTACTAAAATTTAAAATAAAAGTGAACACTCGACTTGAAACTGCGAGGGAAAAAGTATTGCAGTCCTTAAAGCCTGATGTGGGACGCTTCATGGCGACCTACCAAGTGTCGCCATGGTTGGCAGTTCCAGTTAAAAAAGCTTTGAAGAGTGGAGCTCTTCAATTCGGATTAATTGATTATTTGGGAGTTTTTGCTTGGAGAAAGGGTTTGATTTTGGAATAAGGTTTATTTGAGTTTTTGTTGTTAGTTATGTTGTTTTAATTTGTTTTATTTTGGAAATAAATAAAAAAGTTACCTGATGATGAGCACAAAAATCTAGTTCACATAAGATCTTAGAACTATGATTTAGTTCTGAGGGAAACTTAAAAAAAAAAAAAAAAAAATCTGTTCTTATCAGTTTAATATCTGATACGTCCCCTATCTGGGGACCATATATTAAATGGATTTTTGAGAACGGGGGCCGATTTCGAAGCTTGCTTCCGTCGCCCTATGCATTGACCCGATATGGCAGTATCTTCGGGTACAGTGCACCACCCCCTTACAGGGTTAAAAAGAAAGATTCCTACTTTCATTGCTACCTGCTTGCTGGCTAGCCAGCTAGCCAGCCCTGTGGGCCTTGCTGCTGCTGCAGCCAAAAAACAAAAGGTGGTGCTGCTGCTGCTTCTGCTGCTTCTGCTTCTGCTTGTGTCTGGCCGCTGTTGGAGCGTCCAGGCACAGGACTTCTGCTGCTGCTGACTAAATGGCCTCCTTAATTGGATCATTTGAGTAGCCAGCACACCTGTGCAGGTAGGGCATGACATGATAGGCAGCTGCCTTGATAGCGGGTGGGTGCTGAATGTTCCTAATTGACAAAATAAGATTAATGCTTATGAAGAAATATAAAATCTCATCCCTTCCCCAATATCGCGCCACACCCCTACCCCTTAATTCCCTGGTTGAACTTGATGGACATATGTCTTTTTTCGACCGTACTAACTATGTAACTATGTAACATAACATGGGGGGGGGGGGGGGTCTCCTGGCTGTTCACACAGGTGTGTCATTGCTGTACATTGACCATGCATTGCTTCTGTGGTATTGCAAAGGCAAAGACAAATGCTTCCAGCCATCCATTGCACTAATGGATTGGTCATCAGCTGGCTGTCTATGTCCCGCATCAATATAGACCAAAGTACAGAGGGTTAGGCTATGCTATTGTGCACCTACCTGATGCATCAGAAGGTGCGAGGCCCTTGCTAAATTCTGTGCACAGACTTTGAGATCTATACTTTAGACTGTATCTAAACCTGCTCCAACATGGACTGACATTCTGGCCTACTTTCAGCCGATGCGACTTGTCTGTCGCTGAACAGTCGCTTTTTATGTATTCAGCACCTATGTATAATGTTGTAAAAATGCTCTAGAAGCTAAAGTCGCAGAAATGTCACACATATTTGGCCTGCAACTTTCTGTGCGACAAATTCAGACAGGAAAAATCAGTATAAATCCTTAGAAAATTATCCCCCAGTGTCTCCATCTGCTGGCGGTATTGAATAAGCATTGCTGCACTGATGGGGTATGCATTAGACGAAAAAAAAGAAGAAAAAGAAGAATAATACGCCCAGAAAAGAGGCGAAAAGGAGAAAAACGTAAAAAAACGTGAAAAAAAAGTAAGAGGAAGAGAAGGGAAAAAAAGGTGGAAATGGGTTTAAAAGTGATTTCGGCGGAGAAATATATATATATATATATATATATATATATATATATATATATATACGCGCACACACACACATATATATAAACGTATTCTCCGTTGAGATATTGCAGCCGCTGCTGTGTCCAGGCCCAGGAGCCTTAGCACTGTGCTGTGATGTCACTCAATACCACTGACATCACTAGGTGTAAACAACATCTCTCCTTTGCTGTGTATGTGACTATGGAGCTCTTTGGTGATGTCGTCTATTATGGCCTTCATAGAAGCAACAGGAGATTGTTGCATCCATCTAGAACCCTCAGAACTACAGTGCTATGATGTCACTCACTTCCACAGGCCTTGCAGAGTGTAAACAACAACAACCCAGCTTTGTTGTGTATGTAACCATAGGGATTTGTGATGTCACCTAGAACCTTCACAGCAGCGACAGCTTTATGAGGAGCATCAGCACTGCTCTGCCTGAGCAGAACCATCACCGCCATAGGTTGTCAAATAACCCGGGTTTAAACCACACAGGTAAGTCCAATGGGGTGCAGGCATGTCCTCTATGCTTACAGCTTCCCGTGGGTGTTGGTTTGATACCGTTTGGGGACAGCCAAGGAGGCATCTGCAGGCAACAAAGGTAGGTGTGTGCTTGTGTGTGTGTTTCCTATGCAGATCCTAAGCCCAGTGTCACATGCAAGTAGGAGGAGTAAGAAGGGTTCCTGGCAAATCCGGGTTATGGATTGCATTTAAAAAGGCCCCGTGGGAGTGCAATGGGCCCCTGTCTTGCTGCTTAGCAATAATGGTATGGGTTTAGGTTCTGCTGTGTGTACTGGTGGTTGACTGCCCCCCAGCCCAGAGTGTGCATGGAAAATTGTCTGGCAGCCTCCCTGACAGCAAGCAGTGATAGTGCCCATGAAGGGCACCTTGTTGGGCCCGCCCCTTTCACGGTTATCGCTTCTCGGCCTTTTGGCTAAGATCAAGTGTAGTATCTGTTCTTATCAGTTTAATATCTGATACGTCCCCTATCTGGGGACCATATATTAAATGGATTTTTGAGAACGGGGGCCGATTTCGAAGCTTGCTTCCGTCGCCCTATGCATTGACCCGATATGGCAGTATCTTCGGGTACAGTGCACCACCCCCTTACAGGGTTAAAAAGAAAGATTCCTACTTTCATTGCTACCTGCTTGCTGGCTAGCCAGCTAGCCAGCCCTGTGGGCCTTGCTGCTGCTGCAGCCAAAAAACAAAAGGTGGTGCTGCTGCTGCTTCTGCTGCTTCTGCTTCTGCTTGTGTCTGGCCGCTGTTGGAGCGTCCAGGCACAGGACTTCTGCTGCTGCTGACTAAATGGCCTCCTTAATTGGATCATTTGAGTAGCCAGCACACCTGTGCAGGTAGGGCATGACATGATAGGCAGCTGCCTTGATAGCGGGTGGGTGCTGAATGTTCCTAATTGACAAAATAAGATTAATGCTTATGAAGAAATATAAAATCTCATCCCTTCCCCAATATCGCGCCACACCCCTACCCCTTAATTCCCTGGTTGAACTTGATGGACATATGTCTTTTTTCGACCGTACTAACTATGTAACTATGTAACATAACATGGGGGGGGGGGGGGGTCTCCTGGCTGTTCACACAGGTGTGTCATTGCTGTACATTGACCATGCATTGCTTCTGTGGTATTGCAAAGGCAAAGACAAATGCTTCCAGCCATCCATTGCACTAATGGATTGGTCATCAGCTGGCTGTCTATGTCCCGCATCAATATAGACCAAAGTACAGAGGGTTAGGCTATGCTATTGTGCACCTACCTGATGCATCAGAAGGTGCGAGGCCCTTGCTAAATTCTGTGCACAGACTTTGAGATCTATACTTTAGACTGTATCTAAACCTGCTCCAACATGGACTGACATTCTGGCCTACTTTCAGCCGATGCGACTTGTCTGTCGCTGAACAGTCGCTTTTTATGTATTCAGCACCTATGTATAATGTTGTAAAAATGCTCTAGAAGCTAAAGTCGCAGAAATGTCACACATATTTGGCCTGCAACTTTCTGTGCAACAAATTCAGACAGGAAAAATCAGTATAAATCCTTAGAAAATTATCCCCCAGTGTCTCCATCTGCTGGCGGTATTGAATAAGCATTGCTGCACTGATGGGGTATGCATTAGACGAAAAAAAAGAAGAATAATACGCCCAGAAAAGAGGCGAAAAGGAGAAAAACGTAAAAAAACGTGAAAAAAAAGTAAGAGGAAGAGAAGGGAAAAAAAGGTGGAAATGGGTTTAAAAGTGATTTCGGCGGAGAAATATACAGTGCTATGATGTCACTCACTTCCACAGGCCTTGCAGAGTGTAAACAACAACAACCCAGCTTTGTTGTGTATGTAACCATAGGGATTTGTGATGTCACCTAGAACCTTCACAGCAGCGACAGCTTTATGAGGAGCATCAGCACTGCTCTGCCTGAGCAGAACCATCACCGCCATAGGTTGTCAAATAACCCGGGTTTAACCCACACAGGTAAGTCCAATGGGGTGCAGGCATGTCCTCTATGCTTACAGCTTCCCGTGGGTGTTGGTTTGATACCGTTTGGGGACAGCCAAGGAGGCATCTGCAGGCAACAAAGGTAGGTGTGTGCTTGTGTGTGTGTTTCCTATGCAGATCCTAAGCCCAGTGTCACATGCAAGTAGGAGGAGTAAGAAGGGTTCCTGGCAAATCCGGGTTATGGATTGCATTTAAAAAGGCCCCGTGGGAGTGCAATGGGCCCCTGTCTTGCTGCTTAGCAATAATGGTATGGGTTTAGGTTCTGCTGTGTGTACTGGTGGTTGACTGCCCCCCAGCCCAGAGTGTGCATGGAAAATTGTCTGGCAGCCTCCCTGACAGCAAGCAGTGATAGTGCCCATGAAGGGCACCTTGTTGGGCCCGCCCCTTTCACGGTTATCGCTTCTCGGCCTTTTGGCTAAGATCAAGTGTAGTATCTGTTCTTATCAGTTTAATATCTGATACGTCCCCTATCTGGGGACCATATATTAAATGGATTTTTGAGAACGGGGGCCGATTTCGAAGCTTGCTTCCGTCGCCCTATGCATTGACCCGATATGGCAGTATCTTCGGGTACAGTGCACCACCCCCTTACAGGGTTAAAAAGAAAGATTCCTACTTTCATTGCTACCTGCTTGCTGGCTAGCCAGCTAGCCAGCCCTGTGGGCCTTGCTGCTGCTGCAGCCAAAAAACAAAAGGTGGTGCTGCTGCTGCTTCTGCTGCTTCTGCTTCTGCTTGTGTCTGGCCGCTGTTGGAGCGTCCAGGCACAGGACTTCTGCTGCTGCTGACTAAATGGCCTCCTTAATTGGATCATTTGAGTAGCCAGCACACCTGTGCAGGTAGGGCATGACATGATAGGCAGCTGCCTTGATAGCGGGTGGGTGCTGAATGTTCCTAATTGACAAAATAAGATTAATGCTTATGAAGAAATATAAAATCTCATCCCTTCCCCAATATCGCGCCACACCCCTACCCCTTAATTCCCTGGTTGAACTTGATGGACATATGTCTTTTTTCGACCGTACTAACTATGTAACTATGTAACATAACATGGGGGGGGGGGGGTCTCCTGGCTGTTCACACAGGTGTGTCATTGCTGTACATTGACCATGCATTGCTTCTGTGGTATTGCAAAGGCAAAGACAAATGCTTCCAGCCATCCATTGCACTAATGGATTGGTCATCAGCTGGCTGTCTATGTCCCGCATCAATATAGACCAAAGTACAGAGGGTTAGGCTATGCTATTGTGCACCTACCTGATGCATCAGAAGGTGCGAGGCCCTTGCTAAATTCTGTGCACAGACTTTGAGATCTATACTTTAGACTGTATCTAAACCTGCTCCAACATGGACTGACATTCTGGCCTACTTTCAGCCGATGCGACTTGTTTGTCGCTGAACAGTCGCTTTTTATGTATTCAGCACCTATGTATAATGTTGTAAAAATGCTCTAGAAGCTAAAGTCGCAGAAATGTCACACATATTTGGCCTGCAACTTTCTGTGCGACAAATTCAGACAGGAAAAATCAGTATAAATCCTTAGAAAATTATCCCCCAGTGTCTCCATCTGCTGGCGGTATTGAATAAGCATTGCTGCACTGATGGGGTATGCATTAGACGAAAAAAAAGAAGAAAAAGAAGAATAATACGCCCAGAAAAGAGGCGAAAAGGAGAAAAATGTAAAAAAACGTGAAAAAAAAGTAAGAGGAAGAGAAGGGAAAAAAAGGTGGAAATGGGTTTAAAAGTGATTTCGGCGGAGAAATATATATATATATATATATATATATATATATATATATATATATACGCGCACACACACACATATATATAAACGTATTCTCCGTTGAGATATTGCAGCCGCTGCTGTGTCCAGGCCCAGGAGCCTTAGCACTGTGCTGTGATGTCACTCAATACCACTGACATCACTAGGTGTAAACAACATCTCTCCTTTGCTGTGTATGTGACTATGGAGCTCTTTGGTGATGTCGTCTATTATGGCCTTCATAGAAGCAACAGGAGATTGTTGCATCCATCTAGAACCCTCAGAACTACAGTGCTATGATGTCACTCACTTCCACAGGCCTTGCAGAGTGTAAACAACAACAACCCAGCTTTGTTGTGTATGTAACCATAGGGATTTGTGATGTCACCTAGAACCTTCACAGCAGCGACAGCTTTATGAGGAGCATCAGCACTGCTCTGCCTGAGCAGAACCATCACCGCCATAGGTTGTCAAATAACCCGGGTTTAACCCACACAGGTAAGTCCAATGGGGTGCAGGCATGTCCTCTATGCTTACAGCTTCCCGTGGGTGTTGGTTTGATACCGTTTGGGGACAGCCAAGGAGGCATCTGCAGGCAACAAAGGTAGGTGTGTGCTTGTGTGTGTGTTTCCTATCCAGATCCTAAGCCCAGTGTCACATGCAAGTAGGAGGAGTAAGAAGGGTTCCTGGCAAATCCGGGTTATGGATTGCATTTAAAAAGGCCCCGTGGGAGTGCAATGGGCCCCTGTCTTGCTGCTTAGCAATAATGGTATGGGTTTAGGTTCTGCTGTGTGTACTGGTGGTTGACTGCCCCCCAGCCCAGAGTGTGCATGGAAAATTGTCTGGCAGCCTCCCTGACAGCAAGCAGTCATAGTGCCCATGAAGGGCACCTTGTTGGGCCCGCCCCTTTCACGGTTATCGCTTCTCGGCCTTTTGGCTAAGATCAAGTGTAGTATCTGTTCTTATCAGTTTAATATCTGATACGTCCCCTATCTGGGGACCATATATTAAATGGATTTTTGAGAACGGGGGCCGATTTCGAAGCTTGCTTCCGTCGCCCTATGCATTGACCCGATATGGCAGTATCTTCGGGTACAGTGCACCACCCCCTTACAGGGTTAAAAAGAAAGATTCCTACTTTCATTGCTACCTGCTTGCTGGCTAGCCAGCTAGCCAGCCCTGTGGGCCTTGCTGCTGCTGCAGCCAAAAAACAAAAGGTGGTGCTGCTGCTGCTTCTGCTGCTTCTGCTTCTGCTTGTGTCTGGCCGCTGTTGGAGCGTCCAGGCACAGGACTTCTGCTGCTGCTGACTAAATGGCCTCCTTAATTGGATCATTTGAGTAGCCAGCACACCTGTGCAGGTAGGGCATGACATGATAGGCAGCTGCCTTGATAGCGGGTGGGTGCTGAATGTTCCTAATTGACAAAATAAGATTAATGCTTATGAAGAAATATAAAATCTCATCCCTTCCCCAATATCGCGCCACACCCCTACCCCTTAATTCCCTGGTTGAACTTGATGGACATATGTCTTTTTTCGACCGTACTAACTATGTAACTATGTAACATAACATGGGGGGGGGGGGGGGGTCTCCTGGCTGTTCACACAGGTGTGTCATTGCTGTACATTGACCATGCATTGCTTCTGTGGTATTGCAAAGGCAAAGACAAATGCTTCCAGCCATCCATTGCACTAATGGATTGGTCATCAGCTGGCTGTCTATGTCCCGCATCAATATAGACCAAAGTACAGAGGGTTAGGCTATGCTATTGTGCACCTACCTGATGCATCAGAAGGTGCGAGGCCCTTGCTAAATTCTGTGCACAGACTTTGAGATCTATACTTTAGACTGTATCTAAACCTGCTCCAACATGGACTGACATTCTGGCCTACTTTCAGCCGATGCGACTTGTCTGTCGCTGAACAGTCGCTTTTTATGTATTCAGCACCTATGTATAATGTTGTAAAAATGCTCTAGAAGCTAAAGTCGCAGAAATGTCACACATATTTGGCCTGCAACTTTCTGTGCGACAAATTCAGACAGGAAAAATCAGTATAAATCCTTAGAAAATTATCCCCCAGTGTCTCCATCTGCTGGCGGTATTGAATAAGCATTGCTGCACTGATGGGGTATGCATTAGACGAAAAAAAAGAAGAATAATACGCCCAGAAAAGAGGCGAAAAGGAGAAAAACGTAAAAAAACGTGAAAAAAAAGTAAGAGGAAGAGAAGGGAAAAAAAGGTGGAAATGGGTTTAAAAGTGATTTCGGCGGAGAAATATATATATATATATATATATATATATATATATATATATACGCGCACACACACACATATATATAAACGTATTCTCCGTTGAGATATTGCAGCCGCTGCTGTGTCCAGGCCCAGGAGCCTTAGCACTGTGCTGTGATGTCACTCAATACCACTGACATCACTAGGTGTAAACAACATCTCTCCTTTGCTGTGTATGTGACTATGGAGCTGTTTGGTGATGTCGTCTATTATGGCCTTCATAGAAGCAACAGGAGATTGTTGCATCCATCTAGAACCCTCAGAACTACAGTGCTATGATGTCACTCACTTCACAGGCCTTGCAGAGTGTAAACAACAACAACCCAGCTTTGTTGTGTATGTAACCATAGGGATTTGTGATGTCACCTAGAACCTTCACAGCAGCGACAGCTTTATGAGGAGCATCAGCACTGCTCTGCCTGAGCAGAACCATCACCGCCATAGGTTGTCAAATAACCCGGGTTTAACCCACACAGGTAAGTCCAATGGGGTGCAGGCATGTCCTCTATGCTTACAGCTTCCCGTGGGTGTTGGTTTGATACCGTTTGGGGACAGCCAAGGAGGCATCTGCAGGCAACAAAGGTAGGTGTGTGCTTGTGTGTGTGTTTCCTATGCAGATCCTAAGCCCAGTGTCACATGCAAGTAGGAGGAGTAAGAAGGGTTCCTGGCAAATCCGGGTTATGGATTGCATTTAAAAAGGCCCCGTGGGAGTGCAATGGGCCCCTGTCTTGCTGCTTAGCAATAATGGTATGGGTTTAGGTTCTGCTGTGTGTACTGGTGGTTGACTGCCCCCCAGCCCAGAGTGTGCATGGAAAATTGTCTGGCAGCCTCCCTGACAGCAAGCAGTGATAGTGCCCATGAAGGGCACCTTGTTGGGCCCGCCCCTTTCACGGTTATCGCTTCTCGGCCTTTTGGCTAAGATCAAGTGTAGTATCTGTTCTTATCAGTTTAATATCTGATACGTCCCCTATCTGGGGACCATATATTAAATGGATTTTTGAGAACGGGGGCCGATTTCGAAGCTTGCTTCTGTCGCCCTATGCATTGACCCGATATGGCAGTATCTTCGGGTACAGTGCACCACCCCCTTACAGGGTTAAAAAGAAAGATTCCTACTTTCATTGCTACCTGCTTGCTGGCTAGCCAGCTAGCCAGCCTGTGGGCCTTGCTGCTGCTGCAGCCAAAAAACAAAAAGGTGGTGCTGCTGCTGCTTCTGCTGCTTCTGCTTCTGCTTGTGTCTGGCCGCTGTTGGAGCATCCAGGCACAGGACTTCTGCTGCTGCTGACTAAATGGCCTCCTTAATTGGATCATTTGAGTAGCCAGCACACCTGTGCAGGTAGGGCATGACATGATAGGCAGCTGCCTTGATAGCGGGTGGGTGCTGAATGTTCCTAATTGACAAAATAAGATTAATGCTTATGAAGAAATATAAAATCTCATCCCTTCCCCAATATCGCGCCACACCCCTACCCCTTAATTCCTGGTTGAACTTGATGGACATATGTCTTTTTTCGACCGTACTAACTATGTAACTATGTAACATAACATGGGGGGGGGGGGGGGGGGGTCTCCTGGCTGTTCACACAGGTGTGTCATTGCTGTACATTGACCATGCATTGCTTCTGTGGTATTGCAAAGGCAAAGACAAATGCTTCCAGCCATCCATTGCACTAATGGATTGGTCATCAGCTGGCTGTCTATGTCCCGCATCAATATAGACCAAAGTACAGAGGGTTAGGCTATGCTATTGTGCACCTACCTGATGCATCAGAAGGTGCGAGGCCCTTGCTAAATTCTGTGCACAGACTTTGAGATCTATACTTTAGACTGTATCTAAACCTGCTCCAACATGGACTGACATTCTGGCCTACTTTCAGCCGATGCGACTTGTCTGTCGCTGAACAGTCGCTTTTTATGTATTCAGCACCTATGTATAATGTTGTAAAAATGCTCTAGAAGCTAAAGTCGCAGAAATGTCACACATATTTGGCCTGCAACTTTCTGTGCGACAAATTCAGACAGGAAAAATCAGTATAAATCCTTAGAAAATTATCCCCAGTGTCTCC